>NW_028243227.1:0-92210 GCF_964263255.1 Lissotriton vulgaris
TGGAATCCAAGCTTGGATTTGAGGTGAGAAGAACCTGAAAGCAGAGGGGTCAGAGTCTGGGTCACGACAGGTGATAAGGGCCTTGGTAGTCGAATGCCCACCCATGATGGGTGCTTCAGGTGCGAAGAAGGGATGTTTGACTCTGCAGCCACAGGGACCAGGAGACATCAAGGATGACCAGGATCTGGGGGTGAGCTGTCCCATGAAGGATGTCGAGTGCTGAGGGGTCAGTGTCCGGCTGGAGCACCAACAAGCCTTGGCAAATGTACCCCACGCGGGCAGATCAAACAGGTTATGGTGTGGACCAGCAAGGTCTAGGAGACTCTCCAAGCAATGGAGTTTCGGACCACATCTAGAGCAACCAGGAAAGCCCAAGAACAAACAAGGTGATCCTTGCCAGGACCCACAGGCCAATGGACCAGGGATCGCGAGTCCACCTCAAGTGAGTCTACACAGCACCAGCCCACAGAGCACTCGGTGAGTGGAGGCCGGATATCTTTAGTGCAAATACTGCTCGGGGTCAGGACTACCGGGAGTCCAATGCACAATCTGAGGGATCGCCAAAAAGCATATGAACTTGAAATGTACTCAGTGCACAGGGGTTTGGGTTGCTGGTCCCCCATGAGGGATACTGGTCTCAATAATGCTGAGAGGTCAGGTCTACCTTTGGGACCTTTGGGAACCCACATCCTGTGTTGCTAAAATCTTCAGAGTCTGCAGGAGCTCTGGAGAAGCAAGCTGGTCATATGCGCTTAGGTGCCCGCTGCTGCAGGGGAGTAACTCATTTACTCCAAGGGAGATTCTTCAGTCATGCAATCGATGTGCAGGCAGTTGAAGTACTTGGTTTCTTCTTAGCTGAATCTTGTCCAGGTAAAATCTAAAGTCCTGTAGTCAGGTAACCCACTTTATACCCATGGGAAGGGGTTGGACGGATTCTGTGGACCCTCCTAGGGGAGGGGCAGGACAGAGGGGTGGGTACACTCATTTCCTTTGTCCAGTTCCGTGCCGGAGCAGTAGCCAATGGGGGCACACCAAATGTGCCCCCAGTGCAGACTTTCTGGCAGTCTCAAAGAGCATCCACCCATCCCCAATACACTAAATCCTGTCTGGGAGGTGGTTACACCTCCCTGTGAATGGATGCCTATTGTAATGCCTTCACCTGTGTGAGGTTGGCTCAGCTGCAGGATCGTGTCTGTGGCTGGCAGCATCCATTTTGTGTTGCCCCGGTCGAGAAAGCTGGTACCAGGTAGTCTGGTGATCCACAGTAGTGGTTCTAGAAGTATGATTCCAGGGTGTTTGACTCCAAAAACGACATGTTTATAAGCAGCCATTTTAAAGTTAGCATTTAGCCCGCGAGGTTAACCTATATGTCTGGCCGCATCACAGACACCCCGGAGAATGGTCTCCCAGAAGGATGCAGAGGGGCTCTACTCATTCAGGTGCACCCACTCACATAAAACCCAGCATACTGCCTTCAGGATTGATAAGGCCTGTCATAGGGGTGACTGATAGGTTTTGAAGTGAAGTGATTTCGATAGATATAGTGAACCTATAGCTAATTAAGTGGTGCAAGCATCAACTTACATAGTCTGCTGTAGTAGCCTGTTGTGTCATTTTGAATGGCCTCTCAGGGGTGCCATAATACATGCTTCAGCCCATGGTAGGCCTCTGGAGTACCTATGCCCTGGGTATCGTATACTAGGGACTGACAAGGATACCCCAGTATCCAATCTGGAGTGTACCTAAAGTACATACATTGCAATTTAAGGGAGAAAGCAGCTAGACTGGGGTGCTGGATAGCAGGATCCCAGTCAAGCTAGGCCAAAAAGAGTGATACATATGCAAAAAGTGGGGGTAACCATAAGAAGCAGATCCTACTTTTCTATAACGCTTAATTGAGATATCTGATTGCACTGAACCAGGACAAAGTCAAGAGTTCAGGCCAATCACGATGGAGGGTGGTCAGATATAGGACCCAGTGAGGCCCGCTGAGCATAATAAGTACTTTAATCCTGGTTGCGTAGACAAAGATGTGGGTGCAGCCGAGCTATGCGTAGTATTCCCCATTCATTGGTTCTGAGGGTGATGCACCAGTCCTGTTCACACAACAGTGTTGATGCATATTCTTGCTGCAGACGATACATCAGTTCTGCTGGAGCAAACACTTAGGCCCTCTTCCAAGGGTTCAGGACTGGTGTGGCAACACTTGGCATGGTAGCCTCACAGATTACAGAGTCAGGTATGGGAGCAGGATGGTTGAACGTCTTTTATGTCCTTGAGACTTCAGATCTGGAGGCATGCCATCAAGCGTTTGGAGTCACTCTGGGTTCCACTGATGCAGGTCCAGTCCTTCTAACCCAGGCAGAGGAGAAGCAGATTGCAATGCAATACAGCACAGAAGAAGTCCAGCAAAGCATCAGTCCAGCAGAGTGCAGTTCTTCAGCAACCCAGCAGTCCTTCTTCCTGGCAGAGTCTTCACAGATCCAGAAGTGCACTGAAGGGGTGGTATCAGAGATACGGAACTTATACCCAGTTGTGCCTTTGTAGTGGGGGAATCTTGAAAGACGGGTTTTGGAAGTGCACAGAGGTCTTTCCAGTACTTGGATTAATCAGGAATGTCAAACAAATGCATTTCCTGTTGATTACTTCAACTTGCATTTCTCTTACATTTTAAGTGTGATGTGGACCTTTACATTATATGCAGTTACTTGCAGGAGAAAACAACCATAAGTACTTACATGAATAAAAATGACCCTCCAGGTATGTCTTTAGATCCCTGTTCTAGCGGCCTCACCCTGCCCCCACTGCAGCACTAAAGTTTCTCAAGTAACTAATTGTGCTGGATTCACCTGTGGTAATCTGAAGTTGCTCCCAGGCTAATCCACCAGAATAGGTTGTCAAGCCAGTGTGCGGGAGCCCACTGCAGACAGATCTGAGGTTGCAGGTCCCCTAACAGGAAGGCTGCTCTTTGATCTCCTTGGTCACCATCTTTCCTTGTTACGGTATATGTAGGCAAGTTGTGCCATCTTTAAACTGCACACACCAGCAATATTCAGCCACCAGCTGGGCCAAGCTTTGCAAGCTTTCTGGTTCTGTAGAAAAAATATGCTCAACTAAATTTCTAATTATATATTTTTTTTACAGGTTAAGTACTCAATATGACAGTAACTCCTCTTACATGCGTGAATAGGTTCAAGTGAAAACCTTGGCATTGAGGAAAGGATGTGAGGAGCAACACGATACCCACATTTAATTTCGCCATGGGTGCTATGTTAGCAAAGGCAGGCCATGGTTTAGAGGAATTACCCTTGTTTTGTGGAGATTTACTTTTTTGTAGTCTCATCCTCTTCTCTAAATGAGAATTCATTATATCACAGATTTCTAGAAGAAGACGCATAAGGAACAATCACATTGACAAAATGCATATAAGGTCACCGACCCATACAGCTACTCCACACCCACTTACACACTTACATTTTAAGTGTGATGTGGACCTTTACATTATATGCAGTTACTTGCAGGAGAAAACAACCATAAGTACTTACATGAATAAAAATGACCCTCCAGGTATGTCTTTAGATCCCTGTTCTAGCGGCCTCACCCTGCCCCCACTGCAGCACTCAAGTTTCTCAAGTAACTAATTGTGCTGGATTCACCTGTGGTAATCTGAAGTTGCTGCCAGGGTAAGCCACCAGAATAGGTTGTCAAGCCAGGGTGCTGGAGCCCACTGCAGACAGATCTGAGGTTGCAGGTCCCCTAACAGGAAGGTTGCTCTTTGATCTCCTTGGTCACCATCTTTTCATTCATTATATCACAGATTTCTAGAAGAAGACGCATAAGGAACAATCACATTGACAAAATGCATATAAGGTCACCGACCCATGCAACTACTCCACACCCACTTACACACCCACAAAACCACTCACACAAGTACTAACATACCCATACAGTGACTCTCACACTCAAACCACAACCCATACAGCCACTCACACACCCACTCTCAAAAGGTACAGGTTACAATTAGGAAATACATGTAAAAAACCTTCAAAATGTTTTAGAAGACACAGAAGTTTACAGGGAAGTTATAGTTAGGAATTAACACTTGAAAAGCTTTTCACTGGAAAAAACAAAGGTTGCAGGGACGCTTTAGCTGGGAAACAGAATTTTAAAAATCTTATACATTCTTTCAAAAAGACAAAGATTACAGGGACTTTATAGTTAGACTCACATTTCACTCATACAAAACCAGAGAAATTCCGCAGTTATATTTACCTGAGCAAACTAGAAGTTATGCCTCCCCAATGCACTGCTTAAGACCTCACATACTATATCACTCTTGACATGGTCAATGACATTACTCATGGCATCACTCATTGCATCTTAAATGACATCACTGATGATTCTTCAAATTACAGCACTGATGACATCATCCAGTGACTGTGAGAGTTTTCTAAACGTTACTGAGCATTAAACATATATACTGAGATAAGCAGCTGTGGGAGTACCTGCATGGGTTAGTGAGTGGGTGTGTAAGTGGGGCATAGAGTAGTGATTGTGTATTTGAGAGGTTGTATACATGAGTAAGTAAAAGTGTTTCATAAATCTGTCTGACACTGAAAGACATACAGTAAGATACTGTATATGTTGAATCACTATTCTTTCTCTGCTACTAATGAGTGATACTATTTCTCACATATGTCATGTGAGCGGCTGTGAGAGTGTCTAAATCTGTGTTTAAGTAGCTGTCTGAGTGTTTATGTGGGTATGGGACTAGGTGTGTGAGTGTATGGATGAGTAAATAAGTGAATGTGCGAGTTGTTGTATGGATGAGTGAGTGGGTAGGGGAGTGGCTGTATTGGTGAGTGAATCTATGTGTGAGTGAATCTGTGTGTGAGTGAGCTGATGTGTAAGTGGCGATATGAGTGGTTGTTTGGGTATGTAAATAGCTGTATGGATGGGTGAGTGGGTGAGAGGCTGTATGTGGGTGAGTGGCTGTGTAAGTGGCTCTATGGGTGGTTGAGTGAAAGTGTAACTGGCTAAATCAGTGAGTGAGTGACTGTTTGAGTGGCTCTTTTGAGGGTTGTGTGGTTGTTTGAGTACCTATGTTGGTTGTTGAGTGGCAGAATTAGTTACTCTCTTGAGTGAGTGTTTGGTTGCTTGTTGGTGTTTGGTTAAACAAGTTGGTGTGCAAGGATACTGTGATAATGCTTAGTGCGGTGGGGTGCACCTGAGCAATGTCTCTTGTCTACTGGACTGGCCCATCTGCAATCACGGCTCTATCTGTATTCTGAGCCCTGCTGGCCACAGTGTAGGCCAGAGGTAGCAGTGAGCAAGGGCCCACAGCCATGTGCATAGGTTGGTGGCCCCACCAGCTTGCATAGTTCATGTTCAGTGGCACCACGTGATATGAAACAAGTTCCTGAAGCAAGGATACTAAAAAGATATTGTGTAGATTTGAGGGTTTTTATACTTAGTTGGGATTTTCACTAGTAACTACTTTAAACTTTGTTATTTCTTTTTGAAACTTCACATCACTTTCATCTTCCATCTCTTCTTCATCACATACACTTATCAAACTGTTAATTTCTGTACACTTCTCTTGACTACCAAAGAAACAAACTTGTTTCATATCATTTATATTAAAACTCCATTTCGTGCCGCAGCAAGACCTAGACTTATCCAGATGATCCTTCTTGACTTTGAATATAAACTTGCAGTTGTCTATCGACGCAAACATTTGTAGGATTTAATTTCTCGATGTGAAAGCATCTTTAAGCTGAAGCTGTACAATTTTCTGCTGTGTCTTCTCCTGTGAATTTTTTTTCCACATTTCTTTCAATTCTGTCTTCTCAGATTTGGTAATATATGACGTGGCACAGCAAGAAACAGCAATTCAGTTAGCTGCAACAAATTGTATGTCTACATTTGCATTCCACATTTTCTGAATCACCGCATTGTAATCATTAATGTGCTTCGATTGTTCTCGTTTTTTTATATTATCACTATTTGTAGGTGAATTTCGAGTGATAGTATGCTTCACTGCTGACATAAAACTGTTTACTCTTCCTTGCGATGACTTATGGTGCACTGAGTTAGGAGTACCTTTGGCACTGAGCGTGTACGTATCCTGTGATGATGTGTGGTCCGGAGGGGCCGCACTCGGAGCTATGTTTAGTCTATTGAATTCTGCTTCAATACGGCCACGTGGCAATGACTTCTGGTGCAGTCAGTTAGTAGGACCTTTGGCGCTCAGCATGTATGTACCCTGCGATGATGCATGGTCTGGGGGGCTTATTCGGAACAAAGTCTTTTGTCTATTGAATTCTGCCTCAGTTCGATTTTGACTGATAGTATGCCTCACTGTTGACATAAAACTGTTTAGTCTTCCTTTGCGTTGACTTATGGTTCACTGAGTTAGTAGTACCTTTGGTGCTCAGCGTGTACGTACCGTGCGATAATGCGTGGTCCAGGGGGGCTGCACTCGGACCAATGTCTTTTGTCTATTGAATTCTGCCTGGCTTCTGTTGAACAGGGTTAGTGGCACCACATGACGCGGCTTGGATAAACAGGATCAGTGGTACCACGTGTCGCCGGCTTGTGTTGAACAGGGTTAGTGGCACCACGTGTCGCTCCTTATGTTGTACAGGGTTAGTGGCACCATGGGTCGCCGGTCTTGCATTTGGAAATATGCCTCACTGATTGAAGGAAGTCTGGTGCTGTGGTCGCTGCCACGGACTTGGGGTCACTGCCATTCAGGACTCAGGACACAGTTCTACATGTGGGATTGGCTTGTGTTGAACAGGGTTAGTGGCACCACATGTCGCCGTCTTCAATATGGAAATAGGCCTCACTGATCGAAGGGAGTCTGGTGCTGTGGTTGCTACCATGTATTTGGGGTCATTGCCATTTAGGACTCAGGATACAGTTCCACATGTGAGATAGGCTTGTGTTGAACATGGTTAGTGGCACCACGTGTCCCTGCCACAGATTTGGGGTCACTGCCATTTAGGACTCAGGACAAAGTTGCACATGTGGTATCTGCTTGTGTTGAGCAGGGTTAGTGGCACCACGTGTAGCGCCTTGTGTTGTACAGAGTTAGTGGCACTACGTGTCGCAGGCCTTTCATATGGAAATATGCCTCACTGATTGAAGGGAGTCTGGTGTTGTGGTCGCTGCTATGGACTTAGGGTCACTGCCATTCAGGACTCAGGACACAGTTTCACATGTGGGATCGGCTTGTGTTGAACAGGGTTAGTGGCACCACGTGTCGCAGGCCTTGCATATGGAAATATTGCCTCATTGATTGAAGGGAGTCTGGTGCTGTGATCGCTGCCACAGAGTTGGGGACACTGCCATTCAGGATCAGGACACAGTTGCACATGTGGGATATACTGTGCAAATATGCGTCGCCCAGGCAGCCCGTACAGGTAACAAGGTCTGTTGCCTACTGGACTGCCATCTGCAATTGCGAGTCGCTCTGAATTATGAGCCCTCCTCAGCACAGTGTAGGCCGGAGGCAGCGGTGAGGAAGGGCCCACAGCCATGTGTTGTTGACTTGAGCAATGTCTGTTTCCTACTA
Organism: Lissotriton vulgaris; assembly: GCF_964263255.1. Lineage (NCBI taxonomy): Eukaryota > Metazoa > Chordata > Amphibia > Caudata > Salamandridae > Lissotriton > Lissotriton vulgaris. The sequence continues at coordinate 7,580 of NW_028243227.1, forward strand.
GACTGAGTCATCTGCAATTGCGACTCAATCTGAATTGTGAGCCTTGCTGTCAGCAATTGTTATTGAAGGCAGTAGTTTGTGCAGACATAAGTCCGTGGTGCTGTGGTGCTGTGCCGCTGGCGGCCTGTGTGGCGGAAGCCAGCGATCAGCTGAGAAGGCTGGCGGTCAACACAGAGGCCTCATGGTAGGGTGAGGGGCACTGCCCTGGCAGACGCTTTGGCCTTTCCACAAGTGAACCACGCCCAAAGCACCGGCTTATTTATTCACACTCCTACGCTGAAGTGGCATATGTCGGACCAGCCCACTCCGGTTACGCTTATGCTTACAGGGGGAGGGCGACCAGGGCCAGCCTGGCTACCGGACGTTTTGCCATGCTGCCTAGCTGGGGGCTGATTTTGTTGATGGGGACCTGCGTGTGCTGAACGAAATTCGTTTTGCTTTGTTTATTCTGAAGCACACGCAGGTCTCCAACAACAAAATTAGCCCCCACCGCAGTGACATTAGCCCCCAGCTCGGCAGCATGCCAAAATGCCTGGTACCAGTCCGGCCTTGGGACGACACAGCTGCATGACTGAGATCTTCTCTAGTGTTTGACGTAACATGGCTGGGTCCACTGTCCACAATACTACAAGCACCAGTAGTATTTGTGTACATGGAGAGGTGTGTGTTGTGCACACTGAAATGTGTCCAGCACATCACCGCTCCACTTTGCATTGGGCGCAATGTTATTCATGGGTGAATTGCTTCCTTCACATATAGTTTGTTCATACCTGTCCTAATATTCAGCTATTGTGTGGCTGAGGGGCCATGCTGTTTTCGGAAAGTTTGCTGTCTTGTTCTGCGCTGCCTCGGTGGTAGAGGGAAGGGGGATCCTGGGGGGAGTGGTGGGTGTTGTGGCGTTCTTGTGTGTTGGAGCTGTTTGATCAGTAGGTCTATGACATGTGTTGGTCTTCAGATGTGGCTCAGGGCTGGGCTCCCTTTCTTACTGTATGTAGTTGTTTAATAGTTTAAAAACAAAAAGACAGTATATAGTTTAAATAATAAATAAAAACGTTACAAAAACTATTTTTAGGATATTAAAGTTACAAAATATTTTTACAAAAATCCTCAAAATTACTGAGAAAAAAATAGGTTTTTTGAACTTCATGATTAGAAATTAGTATTTAAACAACCTTTGAAATTCACTGAAAGAAATCATAGGATTGAGGCATGTTATAGTTAGAAATAAGCTTTAAAAAAACCTTAGGAGTTCACTGAAAAACCATTGGTTTGAAGTATGTTATAGTTAGCTGGACATTTCACTCGTACAAAACCATAGAAATGCCCCTGTTAAAGTTAGTTCAGCTAACAATAACTAATGCCCCCGCAATGCACTGCTGATGACATCACATATTACATCATTCTTGACATGGTCAGTGACATCACTGATGACATCATCCAGAGAATGTGTTTTTCTTTAAACATGTTATATATATATATATATATATATATATATATATATATATATATACATATATATATATATATATACCAAGCTGTATTGAAAAATGACTGGGTGTATACGCGTCTGGATGAAGGATTTAATAGGTGCGTGACTGATTAAATGTGTGTTACTGAATGCATGGGATACTGACTAAATTGTCTGAATGTATCTATCTGTATGTCTGTTTTTGTGTAAGCTGCTGCATGTGTTGGTCAGAGGCTACATGAGTGTCTACATGGGTTTTTGATTGATTGCCTGAGTATTTGTATGGAAGACTGAGTGTGTTTGGGTGGGTGGGAGGTGTGTGACTCTGTGCATAGATATGTGGGTGGTTGATTCACTGGGTGTATGAGTTTAAGAGTGCATATTGAAACAGCTGTATAGGTGGGTTAGTGTCTATATGGATGTGTTGGTGAAAGGTTGGATGTCTCAGCGGTACATGTCCAAGTAACTACATATGTAAAAGGCAGTGTATGTGAGAGTTGGAGTATATAAATGACTATATGTGAGAGTCATTGACTGTGAGAGTGGATGTATAGATGAGTGTATACTTGTATTAGTGATTATATAAGAGAGTAAGTATGCGTTAGTATCTGTATGAATAAATGAGGTAGGGTGTGTATAACTGTGTAGGTGAGTAAATGGAACTATGATTAATTCTTTCCATGTCTGACTACGATGAGTGCATGAGTAAGTAGGATGAATGGTGGTGTGTAAGTGGCTGTATAGCAGTTTGAGTGCAAATGACAGTGTTGTGATCAGTGACTACATGTATGAATGGTTGTATGGGTGAATGAGTGCACGTGTCTGTAGACCTAGGAGTTAGTGAGTGCGTTTGTAGTAACTGGTTTTGGTGCCTCGATGGTTTTTAAAATGGAACTCTGTATTTTACAGGAGGACTATCAAAGGTTATATTAGCGTGTGAGGAGTTGCATCAGATTGTAACGTGGATGATGTCATCAGTGACGTCATCAGTGATGTCATTTAAGATGTCTCCAGGGATGCCATCAGTTATGTCACTGACCATGTTATGAATGATGTAATATGTGAGATAATCACAGTGCATTGAAAGGGCGCGAGTTATAGTTAGCTGAACTAACTACAACAGGGGAATATATATATATTACCTACTGGCGGTCGCCAGTAGGTATATATAGTTAGGATTTTTTCTCTATGGGATTTTTGAAAATTCTATGTCTAATAACTTTGGCGTTTGTGGACGGAATTGGCTGAAATTTTCAGGAAAATGGAACATTTTGTTTCTGAGCAGCCCCTGACAATTTGGGGGGGTTTCATCAAGGGGGGGCCGAGAAAAAAGGGGGGTCCCAAAACGCGTTTTTCCCATGTTAATTTCCATAGGGCGGTTGGCCTCACTTTTAGCTCGAACGGCTGAATGGATTTGCACGAAACTTGGCAAAATTGTAGAGACTGTTAGCCCGATGTGCCTTTGCTAGGTCTCAATATATGTGCTCCAGTGGATTTTGAGTAATTTAGGTTCAAAAAAAGATATATATCTGGGCGGAGCCTAAGCACACATCTGATCTGATTGGCTGTCAGCACTTCATCCAAGAAGTGTTGGCAGCCATCTTGGGACCAATATACATGATAGCACCTCATTAAAAAGCATTGTAGTTAATAGAGGGTTTTAGGACTTTAGTTACATTATAAATCATTTGTTGATGGTACCATACTCGTTTTAGGAATTGTGGTGGGTTCTAAGGTGATTTTACCATGTGAAAAAACCTTCTGCTGTGATATCATGAATATTGTTTGAAAGAAAACTAATATCTCATGATTTTCCCACAGTGGTTTGGAAGGGGATCTATAAGCTAAACTGAAAGCATATTTTCTCAGTCATGTGAAAATGAAGTCTGACATTCTCAGTAAAACATGTACATCCAACAAGGACAGAGACTGTCAGTTGATTCCTTTGTGTTCTACTGCAGCCTCCTAGAGTGTTCTAAAGAACAACTAGAGCGCTAACAGTCCTACTTATTACAAAGGTATGGCACACCAGAAGCCATCTTGATTGGAATAAAGTGGTAACTCTTAAAACATTTAATTTAAAAAGAAACAACATGAGGGGGTATATTTTGCCATAGAAAGTATGATTAGTGCTGCAGAATGAAAAATTAGGGCACATTTTGAGTGACTTCTCAAATCCTTTTCTATTTCATTAAAACATTCTGACATGCAGTCTCCCAAAATGGCCACCAGAGACAAAAGAGCCCAAATGTAGCCCAAATATCACCCAGATGTAGCCCAAGTATAGCCCAATGACAGAATGTCCCAGAGTGTTCTAAAGAACAACTAGAGCGCTAACAGTCCTACTTATTACAAAGGTATGGCACACCTGAAGCCATCTTGATTGGAATAAAGTGGTAACTCTTAAAACATTTAATTTAAAAAGAAACAACATGAGGGGGTATATTTTGCCATAGAAAGTATGATTAGTGCTGCAGAATGAAAAATTAGGGCACATTTTGAGTGACTTCTCAAATCCTTTTCTATTTCATTAAAACATTCTGACATGCAGTCTCCCAAAATGGCCACCGGAGACAAAAGAGCCCAAATGTAGCCCAAATATCACCCAGATGTAGCCCAAGTATAGCCCAATGACAGAATGTCCCAGAGTGTTCTAAAGAACAACTAGAGCGCTAACAGTCCTACTTATTACAAAGGTATAGCACACCTGGAGCCATCGTGATGGGAATAAAGTGGTAACTCTTAAAACATTCAATTTAAAAAGGAACAAAATGAGGGGGTATATTTTGCCATATGAATTATGATTAGTGCTGCAGAAAGAAAAATTAGGGCACATTTTGAGTGACTTCTCAAACCCTCTTCAATTTCATTAAAAAATTCTGACATACAGTCTCCCAAGATGGCCACCAGAGACAAAAGAGCCTAAATATAGCCCAAATATCACCCAGATGTACCCCAAGTATAGCCCAATGACAGAATGTCCCAGAGTGTTCTAAAGAACAACTAGAGCGCTAACAGTCTTACTTATGACAAAAGTATGGCACACCAGAAGCCATCTTGATTGGAATGAAGTGGTAAGTCTGAAAACACTCAATTTAAAAAGGAACAACATGAGGGGGTTAATTTTGCCATAGAAAGTATGATTAGTGCTTCAGAAAGAAAAATTAGGGATCATTTTGAGTGACTTCTCAAATCCTCTTCTATTTCATTAAAAAAATTCTGACATGCAGACTGAAACATGCACTTTGAATACCAGCAGCAGACGTCCCTGGTGAGCAGTAGCTTTACTACAGTGATCTAATGTGCAACTAGAGTGCTAACATTCAGAATTTATGACAAATGTGTGACACATCTGAATGCCTTCTTGATGGAACCAAAGTAAACAAGCATTGAAAATGCAATAGATCTCGCCCTCGTTTAAGTTAAAGCCATTCTGTTTGTAATGAGGTGGCTTTTTAGCTTTGCTTTTATTAGTGTTTTTTCAACTTTCATGCAAATAACATGCATCTGTATGCATATAAGTATATGTATGCATGCATTTATGTTTGTATTTATATAGATATACAGATGATATATGTTTATATATGTATGTATATATATATATTCACTGAAAAAACCATAGGCTATAGACCATATATAGTTAGGAATTAGCATTTACAAAACCTTGAAAATTCACTGAAAAAACCATAGGTTATAGACCATATATAGTTAGGAATTAGCATTTACAAAACCTTGAAAATTCACTGAAAAAACCATAGGTTATAGACCATATATAGTTAGGAATTCGCATTTACAAAACCTTATTTTACTCACACAAAACCAGTGAAATTCCATATATAGTTAGTTGCACTAACTATATATCGCGCACCCGCAATCCACTGCTGATGATGTCACATATTACATCATTCGTGACATGGTCAGTGACATCACTGATGACATCACTGATGACATCTCAAATGACATCACTGATGACATCTCAAATGACATCACTGATGACATCACTGATGACATCTCATTTGACATTACTGATCACATCACTGATGATATCATTCATGTGATAATACGATGAACCTCTTCAGACTCTAATATAACCTTAGATACAATCAGTGTAAACAGACACTCACAGACTGTCACTCATCCATGGAGTTACTCACACACCTAGTCAGTCATGCAAAGAATCAATCACACCTCCATTTCCTCAACTATACAGTTATACAAACTTTACTTATTCAAACATATACTAACACATATTTACTCTCTTATACAATCCCTGATACAAGTTCACAATGATCCATACAGCCACTCACACATTCACTGGCTCTTATGCACAGTTATTTATATATGTCAACTCTCACATGTACTGTGTTTTACATATGTACTTACTTTGACATGTAGCACTGAGATATCCATTCACTCACCAATACACTCATGCACACAGTCAACCGCCCATACAGCTTTTTCCACATGCACTTTTGAAACCATACATCTAGTGAATCAACTGCTCACACATCTATGCACAGAGTCATACACCTCCCAGCCACCCACACACACACTCAGTCTCCCATACAAATACTTGGGCAACCAATCAATAACCCATATAGTTACTCATATAGCTACTTATCAACACATGCAACAGTTTACAGAACAACAGACATAATGATGCACAAATTAAGACAGTTTAGTCACTAACCCATGCACTCAGTGAGACACATTTAATCACTCACTCATACAGTCAGTCATGCACCTACTAAATCCTTCATCCAGACACTTATACATCCACTCATTCTTCAATATGTAAGACATATTTTAACTTTACAGAAACATACAGTCACTGGATGTTGTCATCAGTGATGTCATCAGTGATGTCATTTGAGATGTCATCAGTGATGTCATCAGTGATGTCACTGACCATGTCATGAATGATGTAATATGTGACATCATCAGCAGTGGATTGCGGGTGCGCGATATATAGTTAGTGCAACTAACTATATATGGAATTTCAATGGTTTTGTGTGAGTAAAATAAGGTTTTGTAAATGCGAATTCCTAACTATATATGGTCTATAACCTATGGTTTTTTCAGTGAATATATATATATATATATTCACTCTCAGCGGCGGGCCGGGACAGGGTCGCCACTCCCCCACAATATCCAGTAATTATCGCTCCACACTTCAAGCAACGAAATCCAGCCCAAAAATACTTGGTTTTAACGTGCGTTTATTAGCAGCTCACTCGACGCGTTTCGGGGAACAAGTCCCCTTGTTCACGAGTACGAGTGTACGTTTCAATAAAATAACACATACACACGTACTTGTGAACAAGGGGACTTGTTCCCCGAAACGCGTCGAGTGAGCTGCTAATAAACGCAGGTTAATACCAAGGATTGTTGGCCTGGATTTCGTTTTTTGAAGTGTGGAGCGATAATTACTGGAGATGTGTGTGTGTATATATATATATATATATATATATATATATATATATATATATATTCTTTCATACCATACTACACGATCAAAGAAGGCGCTGACTCCGTGAATCTGAATCCAAACTTTATTCTTGATCAGTTTCTGCTTAGACGCGTTTCGGCGTTTCCGCCTTGTTCACTACATCTGCTTTTGAGTTGAGGGCGTACATTTATGCACAGAAACATGGGTGTGTCACTTAATTAGCGTTACAGGTTAGAACCAGATGTTGCCATGGGTACATTGTGGCTGAACCTGTATTGAATAGTCTTTTCACACTTTTTTGTACCCAAAAAGAGCATTATTTTAGAAACATTTTACATATGTTCATATTTCACCAAATACATGTATTCGTATGTTTATGACCTTCTCGTCATGCAGCATGTTAAAATAGTCATAGCTGAATTAAGGTCATGTTTTAACCATTTGTGATAACAATAGTGAAAGAAAAAGAGGTTAACACAATGTGCTACATATTCCTGTTGGTCCCTGCCATAGATGTTCTGATTTAAAGGTCCTGCAATAGTAGCCCATCTGGTTTGCCTGTGTGTTACTCTCTTAGTTAGTGCCGCAAGAAGACGCTGTGGACATGTGTAGGGAGACTTGGCAGTTTCCCGAGAGGAGCCACAGGAGCCGAACACACTCTACGTAGTACATGTGCCCTTAGGTAAGTGGTTATAGAGTGTGGCGCTGTGTTAGCAAATGTTATGAGATACGCCAATGCAATCTCCCATGTTTACTAAGACAGCCTCTCTGATCTTGTGTTGGCCCCAAAGGGTAATCGCGGCCAGGCATAGCTCAGGATCTCGAGTGAAAATGCATGTTTGTTATTAGCTGCCCGGCGATAGTTGAAAACGTGAGCCACATGAATGTTTTAGAATCGCTCAGGTTTGATGGTTAGGGTGACACAGTGGTTTTCGAATTCTATTGCTCAGTGGGAGTTTTGGCCGGAGGTTGCCGGGAGGACCCGTTAGGAACATCGTGCATATGGTCCTGCTCTAAATGGTGTAAGTGGCTCAGGGGGCAAGTTGTAGATCTGTGTTATTGTGCTGGTGAGTGTGATAAATCTGAATATAACATGGTGATGTGTTCTACTGACATACTAACATGTCTGTAGTGTGCTCTTTGGTGCCCATGTGAAAACCCGTGAGTTGTGTAGTACGTGAACTGCAGATGTTATACAAATGGTACTATGGGAGAGGAAACAGGCAGAAATTATTTTAGAGGTGAACACTTAAAGCTTCGTCCGCATTCAGTCCGAATGGGATCTTGGAATTCAAAAGTATGATATACCTTGACTCCAAGCGGCGTATCGCCAATGGGCGGTTACCTCCTCTTATGTTTTTCGGAATGCTGTCTAACAAAATATTGGATGTTGTTAGCATTGCCTTTGTGTGCCTCATGGATGTGCCTGGCTACTGGGTACGCCGGGTCATTGTTAGCGATTGCTCGCAAGTGCTGTAAGATCCGCACATGTGCTGGATGGATTGTAGAACCTACATATCTCTTACCACATGTACACACTAGCACATATACCGCAAAATCTGTTTTGCATGAGAACGAGTCCCTCAGCATGTATGGTTTGTTTCTAAACGGAACGTGAACTTTGGTAGTATTCACGCCGTGTGTGCACGCCTTACACTTGTTGCATTTTTTGAAACCTTTTTGGGAATCTAGCCAATTTTTTGTCTTTTTAAGTGTTGGTGCATTGCAGACAATCTCATTCCTCATTGACTTAGCCTTTCTGAATGTAATTAAAGGACTTTTTCCCACTGTTTCACCTATGCTTGCATCACCACGGACTAGGGGCCAATGTCTCCTCAGGATTTTTCGGAGATTACTATGGTATCTGTTATACCCAGTTATTAACCTCAGTATATCCAACAGAGATTTCCCACAGCTTCTAATGCACTCCAGCCAGTAGCGTTTCAAAGACGGAAAACGGACACCAGAATTTCGTGGTGAAGCAGGTCTTTTACTGTTTGGTTACAGCTTCAGGTCAGACGCATTTCGAATACCGATGTATTCTTGTTCACTTAGCGAACCGCAGTCCGCTTTCTAAATTTATACTCTGTTTTTCATGTGATGCTTACACCCCCATCATGTGATCAGTAGACATGGAAGAAAGATTAAAAGGCATAAATGCTGTAATGTTGTAACTCCGCTGATGAAATACCGGTTAGCACATATACATATTTTCTGCAAAAACACATTAAATAAAGTTCATGCACATGCTATATTACATTGGCTTTTATATGCTTGAATGCATATTGCGATAGCACAAGTGAGTACTGGACTCTTGGCATGAATGTAGAAACATATAGGTAACGTTCATGCGTTTTGCTGTTGTATACCCATAAATATAAAAATATATATGCATATACAGAATAAATAGCAATACAAAGTCATATATATATATAAATAAATAGATAAATACAATCCATTTAAATAAATACCTAATCATTATAAAATCATGAACGTTAAAATATGCATTGGTTACAGTACTTATGAGATAACAGTCTTGCGGATTGAATTCCTAAAGTTTAAAGTTTGTTGGAACCTTATCAATATTGTAACGTTCCAACTAGAAGTGCAAAAATTTGCAATGTGCAAAATGTGCTATGTGCAAATCGGTACCTCGCGGAAGCCAGGTTGATTCCACTAACAGACCCCCTACCCCGGAAGTGGCCGCCACCAGCAACCTCCCTCGATATATATATATATATATATATATATATATATATATATATATATATATATACATATTCAGATATTCAGTGAAAAAACCATAGGTTTACATCATTCAGGAAATTCACGACTATAACAGCCCTTTTTTTTTATATATATATATATATATATATATATATATATATATATATATATATATATATATTCGCTCACACCTCCTCTGTTATTGTTTTGGAAAAGCACTCCACGGGGACTTCTGCAACTTACAAATTACTTTAACTCGTGCCAGCCACGGTAAACATGCAAAACATGTCGCGTTTCAGCCATGCCTTAGACAAATGTTTTCATAATACGCGCCAGGAAGCAGTAAACTTTAAAATACGTGAGGTTGCAACGGAAGAGCACTCTACGCTCCAGAAACGCGCAAACAAGCAACGCAGGAATGCAAGGCGGAGGGAACGCAGGAAATGCGCCAAAGGGAAGAGGGCGACAACAGAAGAAAAAGAATTGGGGGAACAACAAACAATAAATGATAATACCATCATCAATCTTACAGATGTCGAACTCAACCAGGCGGAAAAACAACTTCTAACTTTGGGACTCTCCTACTGCCCGGAGAGCAATTTCAACTATGGCAATACTAGAGTGGATGTGTTTAAATTCATTAGAAAAATAAAATTGCGCAAATACTATGCCATCAAAGGAGGATCAGCAACAACGAAAAAACCTACAATCATGGCCTCTGTCGCAAAAAGGAGTGGATTGCAGGCAAAAGACATGTCCCTAATGAAAACCATGCACTCATTACGCAATGATGAAACACCCACTACTAGCACCCAAGATGTTGCCCAAGACGAAGACATTGACATAGGGCAAACTGTGGCCAGTTCTTTTAAATTACCATCAACTTTCATTCCAGTAATGCCCAAAGACTCCATAGACACATATGCGGAGCTTGTAACTGATGGCTTGAAAAAACTACACATCCGAGTCAGAAAACAACAAGGCTCAACCAATATCAATATGAGACCCCATAATGAATTGATGAAAAAACTGAAAACAAACCAAGCAGTAATCGTCAAACAATCTGACAAGGGTGGTAACATCGTGCTTTGGGATAAAAAACAATATATGGAGGAGGCACACAGACACTTAAATGACGCAGTATGTTATGCCCAAATTGACTTTAAGACCACAAAATCCATCCAACAGGCATATCAAAAAGAACTGAATGGGTGGAAGCGGGAAGGTCTCCTATCTAGGGATGAGATGAAATTTCTCTATAAGGACCACCCAGTGTTGCCTAATATTTATTTCATCCCTAAAGTTCATAAAGGAGTCACGCCGGTTCCCGGCAGACCGATAGTCTCTGCCATCAACAGCCTGTTTGAGAACACCTCCAAATACATAGATCACCACTTGCAGGACTTTGTCACTACTCTCCCTGCATATATTAATGACTCAACGGAATTTCTGAGAAACATCAACCACTGTGTTTGGTCAGCTGACTATTTACTAATGACTATGGACATTGCTAGTCTCTATACTAGTATTTCACACTCAGATTGCCTAAAAGCTATAAAGTTCTATTTGGACAAAAGACCTGTGGAACTATATAAGCATAATTCCATGTTAACAACTATGGTGGATCGTTGTCTCAACAACAATGTCTTTCTTTTTGACAACAAGGTCTACAAACAGCTGAAGGGTGTGGCCATGGGGGCATGTTTCTCCCCCAGTTACGCGGGGCTCCACGTGGGCTGGTGGGAGGAACATGTCCTCAGGGTTGAACACTCGGAAGCTTGGAATAACAACATTGTGAAATATATGAGATATATTGACGACATATTCATCATTTGGAGAGGCAGCATGAAGGATGCAAAGCATTTTGTTGAAACCATTAATGCAAATAACTCTAACCTAGTATTCACTGCTGAAATCAGTAGGAATAGAATTAGCTTCTTGGATGTATTGGTAGAAATAGTGAATGACTCTCTCACCACGAGCCTTTTTAGAAAGAGCACGGCAGGCAACACCATCCTGCATGCACAAAGTTTCCACCCACAGCACACCATCAGGGCAATCCCCTATGGGGAATTCCTTAGAATACATAGAACTTGCAGCACGGTGGAACTTCGAGACCAGCACCAGAATGAAGCAAAGAAACGGTGTAGAAGCTAGAGGCTACAAAACCAGTGCCTTAAACAAAGCAATGATCAAAGCTAACAATCTAGATTGGCACATCCTGTTGGAAGCCTCTACCCCTGATCCCCATATGATTGATCCAAAAAAGAGTAGCAATGACATTAGATTAATTACAAGTTACAGTCGCCAAGCGTGACAAATTTCTAGTTTGGTAAGAAATCAGTGGCCTGTAATCCTAACTGATCCCGTACTAAAGGATATTTTACCAAATAAACCCACAGTGACATATAGAAGGGCATTCAGCATGCGCAACAAACTGGTTTCCAGTTCTCCAGAGACATTAAAAAACGATGACTGGTTGTCACCCCGTAAGGGTTTCTTCCGGTGCATCTCATGCCGTGCATGCCATTTTGGCATTAACACCAATCTTACTTGACCCCCTTTGACTCCAAACCTATCACCATTAAAGCCCACTATACCTGCAGAACAGAACTAGCGGTATATGTATTAACTTGCACTTGCAATTTGAGATACGTTGGGAGCACCAAATTGCCTGTGCACCAACGCATTCTCCAACACCTCAGGGCTATAGTGAACTGTGACCAGAGCTACCCGGTAGCCCGGCACTTTGACCAGCATCACAATAGAAATTTGTCTCATCTCAAATACTTTGTGATAGATGCCGTGAAAACCTCCAAGAAGGGTGGCGATTATGAGAAAAAATTAAGACAGTTGGAGTCAATGTACATTGTCAGATTAAACAGCAAAATCCCTGGAGGTCTGAACATGGGGGAAGATCTGAGTAATTTTCTTTAAACGTGCCATATATCATTATTGTCATTGTTGTGGTATTAGGTACTAATCAATAAAACTCTAGATACGAGTAGTCAGTAACTCCCCATGAAATACCAGCAATCAAATCTGTATGCTCTTAAGCCACTTTGTCAAACTAAAAAGCAAATTAGGATGTGACTTAACATCCTAAGAATGAGGTTTTAAACACTATCAGATTTGCTGTGGAAAGATTAATTTCTATTGTATTTTTATTTATTTTGATTTATCCCTTCACTACCCAAGTTGTCTAACAAGACTGGTTATAGACACTTACTCACTTCCTCACCATTATTATTTGTTTGTTTTATTAGGAACAATGGACTGTGACTTCTATGAGAAATGGGTACAATATAGAACAATTGGAAAAATCCTATAAACATTTACGATGGGCACGTATGCATTTGTGCACAAATGAATCATGTTAATCATCTAATATCAGGGATTTTGCCGTGTAACTTTTGCTCGATAACCTTTGCCAAGCACATGATTTTTCCGCTTAATATTTATTGTTGATTTTCCATGATCATATCTGTCGACATTGCGTATTTGCACAGAGAATAATGAAATTGCGTATTTGCACAGGACGTATAACATTGCACTTTGTCACTTTATTGTGTATAAGCAAAATGTGCACATTTATTATATGCATTTGCACTTTATAGTGTTGACAGACAAAAATAACGGATCACTTGTATACCATCTTTATTAGAAAAAAATATTGTATGAGTAGTTTTTAGTATTTGTACTTGTGGATAATCATGTGCATTGCCAGTGTGATTAATAGCACTCTGACTAGGCAAATATGGCCCCCACACACGATGATATGTTGTGGCCAATGATGATTTAAGTCCTTCAACTGTGTCATTGAATTGCATTTGGGCGCGCTTTTCCAAAGTTGCATTGTACTATTTAAATGTAAGCCAGTCTACATTACCGCCAACAGTGAGCAAGGGCGTTCACGCCCGAAACGCGTCTGTTTGACGTTCTTTTTTTGCACCCCTGCACTTTATGCTCGAAAAAATAAAATAAGAACAACTCGAAGGCTGGCTTTGGACTTTTGATTTGGTGTCTGTGTACTGGGTAACGTGCATTGGACGTTTTTGCTGCACGGTAACCGGTTGGAGATATATATATATATATATATATATATATATATCCCCAACAGAGATTTCCCACAGCTTCAAATGCACTCCAGCCGGTAGCGTTTCAAAGACGGAAAACGGACACCAGAATTTCGTGGTGAAGCAGGTCTTTTACTGTTTGGTTACAGCTTCAGGTCAGACGCATTTCGAATAACGATGTATTCTTGTTCACTTAGCGAACCGCAGTCCGCTTTCTAAATTTATACTCTGTTTTTCATGTGATGCTTACACCCCCATCATGTGATCAGTAGACATGGAAGAAAGATTAAAAGGCATAAATGCTGTAATGTTGTAACTCCGCTGATGAAATACCGGTTAGCACATATACATATTTTCTGCAAAAACACATTAAATAAAGTTCATGCACATGCTATATTACATTGGCTTTTATATGCTTGAATGCATATTGCGATAGCACAAGTGAGTACTGGACTCTTGGCATGAATGTAGAAACATATAGGTAACGTTCATGCGTTTTGCTGTTGTATACCCATAAATATAAAAATATATATGCATATACAGAATAAATAGCAATACAAAGTCATATATATATATAAATAAATAAATAGATAAATGCAATCCATTTAAATAAATACCTAATCATTATAAAATCATGAACGTTAAAATGTGCATTGGTTACAGTACTTATGAGATAACAGTCTTGTGGATGAATTCCTAAAGTTTAAAGTTTGTTGGAACCTTATCAATATTGTAACGTTCCAACTAGAAGTGCAAAAATTCGCAATGTGCAAAATGTGCTATGTGCAAATCGGTACCTCGAGGAAGCCAGGTTGATTCCACTAACAGATCCCCTACCCCGGAAGTGGCCGCCACCAGCAACCTCCCTCGATATATATATATATATATATATTTATAAATATATACATACATACATATTCAGTGAAAAAACCATAGGTTTACATCATTCAGGACATTCACGACTATAACAGCCCTTTCAGTGAAAAAAAATTATATATATATATATATATATATATATGTATATATACGCTCACACCTCCTCTGTTACTGTTTTGGAAAAGCACTCCACGGGGACTTCTGCAACGTACAGATTACTTTAACTCGTGCCAGCCATGGTAAACATGCAAAACATGTCGCGTTTCAGCCATGCCTTAGTCAAATGTTTTCATAATATGCGCCAGGAAGCAGTAAACTTTAAAATACGTAACATGAATCATGTGACATGTTGTACAACAAAATCAACAGAGGACTATTTTTTTATCGTATCATGCACCATATTCGATAGTCTTGAAAGTTTGTTTAAACCTCTCAACAATCCACATTAGCTATGCAAATGTAAAATACATTGCTACTTCAAGACATCACAATGAATGTAAACTTCACTTCCCCTCTCGAGAAAATAAAATCAAGTGAAAAAACATTGTAAAACATCACGCCGTCTATTGGCTTACCCGGTGCCTCATCTCAAAGCCTCTAATCACGCCGTGCATCGGCTAAGACCTCTGAATATCATGCTTCTACAACAGTTAATTAATTCACAGTTCAGATATCACAAGTTATGTCTTCCAACAACATCAAAGTACCCCTTCACATTCAATCCCCCAGATAAACTGCCACTTCCTCTCCTATATTCATGTCGTTGGGGGCCTTTGTTCCCAGATCAATATTGTACCTCGATTCCGACCTGCAGAGTTGTCTGATTCTGTCTCCTCCCCTCACACTTATAGGGACATGATCCAACCCAAAATAACGTAATAGCTCCCTATTACTGTTATGTTTCTCAGAAAAATGTCTTGCGACAGGGTAGATGGCATCTCCCTTCGCTATAGCCTGCATGTGTTCCAAAATTCATATCTTTATGGAATGGATGGTGCTACAGATGTAGCGTAAACCACAGGGGCATTCCAAGCAATACACCACATAACTTGTGTTGCATTTGGGAAACTTATTTATGATTTTAGGTTTCTTAAGACCAGTCACCAAAAATGAGAGAGTTCTCCTACTTCCCACACACGCCTTACTTGTAACCGCATGTGCAGAGTTAGTAGTCCACCCCTGGGCTTAATAGGGGCATGCTGGTACCTGTAGTCATAACAAAAGAGCATGGTATTACCCAGTGGCTTCCATCGTCAAAAAGCATCGTCAAAAAGCAAAAATTAAAACACATTGTTCCCAAGCGGGCCTCCAGGCCTTGAATGCATGGAAAATAAGCTCCTGCCCTGCTGCACCCTTGAACTGACACAAAAACCTTTCCTGCCAAGGGCCCCACAAAAAGCAAATCGTAGTGGCATCAATTCTGTGCGGCCGGGCTGCCCCATACAAACCCAGAAAAAATGCCCTGAGGTGAGAAGATACACACAGCATGGTGGTATAAAATCATTCTTTATTGGAAACCAGCATTAAAGTCCAAAGCAACCTTCTTTCCTCACGCATTTGATATAGATTTATATATATATATATATGCTCATTTCCTACGCGTTTCGAGGCTGGAACGCCCGATAATCATGGAAGGCTCTGTAGAGGGATTGAACGAAAGAGCGCTTAGCTGTAATTTATTCATTATATAAAACACCGTAAGTGGGCGTTGCATATTTTAGACTAGCATTTACACGCTGGTACTTGAAGTCCAAACAGTGCTGTAACACAATTAAACCTCAGTCATCATTCGTGCTTAAGGTGCAAAAAAGTCCACATTCATTTCTCCAACATAACATGAGTTTCATTCCATACTGTGCCTCAAACTCTCCTACATAGACTGCTCGGGGACCTGTAATAAAGTGAGAATAAAATATGGTGAGCGCACGTTTCACACGTTTCATTCATCCGTGGATCCTCCCATACACTACATACAAGTTAAAAACCTTTCAGGAGCGAAAGCAGTAGCTTATTCAATAACAAATTGAAACAAAAATCAACATTGTTCAGGGTTCATTTGGATATCAACTATTGCTGGCTACCCTAAATGTATGGCTAGCACTTCATCACAGTTATGGCCATTAGGTTGCATTGTATGATTGATTCAAGTCTCCTCAGCTCTTGGAGTCTATCTCCTCCCCTTTCCCTCACTGGGACATGATCGAGGCCACAGAAAGTGATGAGGCTGTTGTTGCTTTTGTGGTGAGTTGCAAAGTGCTTTGCTACAGGATATTGTCTGTCCAGGCTTTTTATGGCCCTTAAGTGTTCTAACACCCTCTTTTTAGCAGGGTGGATCGTGCTCCCTATATTAAATGTATTTCAGGGACATTTCAATGCATATACTGCATATTCGGTGAGGCATGAAAAATGTTTCAAGATTTTAAATGGTATGCAGTGTTTGGAAAGTTTGACTTCTTTGGTATTTGAGCTGTACTTACAGGCCTTACACCTCCCGCACACATAGAATCCTTGAATGGGATTTGCTTTACTTGTGTCTTGCAGATCATGTCCTTCAATGACTTGGGTCTACGATAGGTTATCTGGGGTTAATCTTGGATGCCTTTGGCCACATCTTTGTCAGTTTTCAGTACGTCCCAAAACTTTTTAATGGCTCCCCTGACCTCCCTTGAGTGAAGATTATAATCAGTTATAAATCTAGCTGTTTCTGCATCTTTGGCTAAGTCTTTATCATGTCATACGATAATCAGCTCACATCTCTCCCTTTTGCTAACTAGTTCCAAAGCTGTTTCAATGCATTTTTGCTACAGTCTCTTTGCTTGAATCTTTCACACATTATCTTTGTTTCATACTCAAAACCCTCATTCTTGGTGCAGTTTCTCTTAGCACGCATTAGCTCTCTAACTGGGATGCAAATAATTAGGCTACTGGGATGACAACTCTGTACGTGGAGGAGGCTGTTTCCAGCCGTGTCTTTTCTGTACAATGTCGTGATTAACTTATTGTTTTCCACTCTCACTCTCAGGTCTAAAAATTTAATGGTTTTTCTTTCAATGTGACTTGTAAATGAGAGGTTGAGGTCATTTGTATTTAAGGTCTTAACAAACTCAGTCGCATCTTCTTCCTTGCCTTCCCAAACAATAAAAATGTCATCAATGTAACAGAACCATGTCTTCACCCCTGCCTGATATTGGGGAAGGGGGTCTGACCACCTGCCCCTCCCACCAGCCCAGGTACAACCCACAAAAGAATGGGGCCAAGCAGGTGCCCATCGCCGTTCCAAGGATTTGGTGATAGATGGAGCCATTGAAATGAAAGACATTCTGTGTCAAGCATGTATATGCCATATCCAGAACCATTTCTGTATGGAACAGGTAAGATACAGATCTATTCCTAAGGAAATGCCTGCACGCTCTAATCCCCATTTCATGTGGAATACTAGTATACAGGCTGTTGATGTCTAACGTCATCAACAAACAGCCTGTATTCCATACCACTCCCTCAATTTTACGTAAAAAGTCCCCTGAATCTTTAAGGTATGCAGGAAGGTCCTGCACCAGGGGCTGGAGGAAGTAGTCAACGTACCTAGATGTGTTCTCTAGGCAGCTGCCTCTCGAGGAGACTATCGGTCTCCCCCGGGGTTTAATCATACTCTTATGGAGTTTCGGCAGAAGGTACAGGGCTGGAAGTTTAGGGTACTTGCATCTCAGAAAATTGCATTCTTCCACTTCAATCAAACCTTTTTCCTTCCATTCAATTAACTGTTCTTGATATTCCGTATTTTTGGCATCATACATTTTTTGCTCTTTTCATATTTGCTCACATCACTAAGCTGGGTTAGACCTTCATTAATATACATTTCTCGTGGTAACACCACAATGTTTCCTCCCTTATCAGATTTTTTTATGATGATTTTGTTGTCACTCCTCAAGCTTTCTATTGGTGCTAACTGTGTGTGTGTTAAGTTATTTCTAACAAACTTAGCCTTTCTTGACAATTTATCAAGTTCGTTAACAACACCCTTTTCGAACACATCAATGGCTTCATTGCTGATCTGTGGTAGAAAGATTGATTTGGGTTTGAATCCACTACTGTAATTCAAATCCAGTCTTAAATTATCATGTATCAGATTAATAACTGGATCATCAATAAGATCAGGGTCCCCTTGAAGTTCATGTAGTAGGTGCAGCATCTCTGCATCCCTTATCTCAATATTTCTATAGGCATTTTTGTATAGCGCAATAACGGTCACCCGACGGGCATCCTGGCGCTTAGACTGTTATGATACATACATGATGTTTCCAGCATCCGATCCATTTACATTATTCTAGGGAACAGGTAGGTTTTTAAGGCTTTCTTACAAGAAGGGAGGTCTTCCAAACCCCTCAGGCCCAGTGGAAGGGAATTCCACAGTCTCGCTGCGGTGAACCTGAAGGACCGACCACCCATCCGGGACTTCAAAATCTTGGGTACTACCACCAAGTAGGCCGAGGCTGACCAGAGTGATCTAGACGGGGTAAACCAAGAGAAAAGGTCCTGCAGAGGGGACGGACCTTGTCCGTGAAGAGCCCTAAATACCAAGCACAAAGCTTTAAAATCAATCCGTTGAGAGACTGGCAACCAGTGAAGGTCCCTTAGTGCCTTGGCAGAAGAGTCCAGTCGTCGGCGCGAAAGTGCCAATTTGGCAGCAAAATTCTGTACGCGTTGTAATTTTCCCACCAAAGTAGCAGGCGCCCCCAGAAGTAGTGCGTTACAATAGTCAAGCCAGCTTAAAATTATGCTCTACACTACCTCTGGTCTAGCCTGTACAGGGAGCAAGGGTAAGATCTTTCGCAGCGATCAGAGCAGTGCCATGCAAGTGGCCACCGTTCTATTCACTGATACGTCTAGCTGCAAACTGGAGCTGAACATCACCCCCAGGTTTCGAATGGATTCAGCAGGCAGAGTAGTACCTTGAAAGTCAGGAGGCCAAAAATCCTGTGGGAGAGGCCTAGGGGTACGATCAATGGAGCAATGCAGCACCTCGGTTTTCGAGCTGTTAAATTGCAGGGAGTTATTGCCCAGCCATTCTGCCGTGGTGCTCATGCAACAATGGAAGACCTCCTGTGACACCGCCGCCTTACCCTCAAATGAGAAGATAAGTTGGGTGTCGTCGGCATAGTTGGTGACTGCTATGCAAAAAGATTTTATCAACATGATCAGGGGGCGGAGGTAAAGATTGAATAGAATGGGGCTGATGGCCAACCCCTGGGGTACGCCCTGTCCAACCCTCCGGATGTTAGATTTAAAGGGTGGCAAGGCTACCACCTGGTGCCTGTGATCGAGATACGACACCAGCCAATCAAGGGCCAGGCCAGACACCCCGACCTCCGCCAGTCTCCTGATCAGGATTGCGTGGCTGACCGTGTCGAACGCGGCTGACATATCGAGCAGCACTAGAAAGGCTGCTCGACCCTGGTCGGCACGCGTCTGAAGGTCATCAAGAACAGTCACCAATGCTGATTCTGTCCCATGTGCTGGCCTAAAACCAAACTGGGCCACGTCCAAGCAATCGGTAGTCTCAGGAAAGTTGGAAATATGTTTTGTGGCCAGTTTCTCAAGAATTTTAATTGGAAATGGCAGCAGGGAAATAGGCCTATAGTTAGCTGGCCGGATCCAGGTTTTCCTTCTTAAGCAGTGGGGAGACCACAGCCAGTTTCCAGCAGTCTGGGACCCATGCCGATCTAAGGGACTGACAGCAAATGGAAAAAAGTGGGGGAAAAAGCTCTTCCCGAAACAGTTTCCAAAATTTTGGTGGAAGAGGATCAGACGGTGAGCCCGAAGACACACCGTCAGCCAAAGCACAGAAGTCCTCAAAGGATGGTAGGGGAAAATTGTTCAATCCGGCTGGCTTGGCGTCCTCCTTCGTGTTCTCAATCGGAATGGAATTGTGCACAACATGGCCAGATGACGAGGCAAGATTATTTAAGATGGTAGCAATCTTGTCCTCAAAAGCTTGTGCCAGCAAATCGCAAAGAACTTGGGAGGCCGGGATGTCATTTATAGTACAAGCTGGATGGGCCAGGTCTTTAACGATCTTAAATAGGGTCTGGGACTTGTTTGCAGCTGCCTTCAGTGAATCTTCTAGAAATCTAGCTTTAGCCAGCTTGATCTGGACTTTGTAGGTCGCCAATGCCTGTTTAAAGAGGACTCTATGTGGTTCCAGATACTGTTTTCTCCAGGCACGCTCAGCCTGTTTACACTGAAGCTTAAGCTGCCGAAGTTCTTCTGAGTACCATGGCATAGCAAGATTAGTCCTAGCTCTAATTTTACGCATCGGAGCCAAGGAGTCTAGAGAAGCCAAGATTCGCTGACAGAGTCTCGTAGCTCACGTCCACACTAACTCCCAGTATAAAGCAGTCCGGAAGCAAAGTAGGCAGGGTAGATTGTTTAAGGAGTTTAGACCATTGTCTACCCATCCTAGTACCACCCACACTACCTTTCTTTGCTATAGTGGCTGTACATGAGAGAGAAAAAAGGACAAGAGCATGGTCCGTCCAGCACTGGGGTAGGACGTCCCGCAGAGACGTTTGACATACGTCGGCGAAAAGCAGATCAAGGGTATGACCCTTTGAGTGGGTTTGGGAGAGTACGAGCTGTTGTAACTCAATGTTACGGCAGGCTTGGACCAGCTCTACAAAAGCCGAGTTAGTCGGTCCCTCTGGCCAAAGATTGAAATTCCCTAGCACCATCAGCCTTGTGTGGGAATGAGAGAGGTCATAGATTAAATCTATGAGCTCAGACACAGCAGATAACGTACTAGCCGGGGGTCTGTAGCATAACAGCCCAGTGTGTAGCACACCTCCCTGACCCTTAATAGAAAAGCCTAGCAGTTCACATCCAGAGATGGCCTTGATGTTGAGCTGGGAGAAGTCTAGTGTCTCCCTAAAGATTAGTCCGGTTCCACCTCCTCTGGCCCCCACCCTGGGATTATGTATTATTTTAAAACCAGGGGGGCAGGCTATCCCCAGTTCCACCAAACTGGTCGCTGTGGTCCAAGTCTCTGTCATGAAGAGTACGTCTAGATCGTAGGACTCAATGAGTAGCGCAATTTCTTCACAGTGCTTGATGAGAGATCTCACGTTCAGCAAGCCACAGGACAAGGAATCTGGGTGCCTACAGATGGTATTATGCTTACAGCTAGGGAGAGTGCCGAAGTTCAGGCTTACAAGTTTGTCACGGGAGTATGATAATACGGCTCGGCCCCGAGAGGCAGAGTTTCCGGAGCCCGGCGCATCCTGTGCGCGAACGGGCGCAAACGGGCTTACCTCTGGCGCACCTCCGGCGATCCGCCGATGCGCCCGCTGCGCGCCTACGCTGCGCACTTTAGAGTCAGCCATCTTATATAGCCGTACACACACGAGTCCTGCAATGAGATCACTAGCCCCCAACCAAGATGGTGCCTGCTATTCGGCACTCCCTGGTTCCCTCACCTGAAATTGCGGCTACAATCACCGTGACGCGATGTCCCCAAGAGCCCAAGGTGCCCTGAAGCGCTCTAATTCCCGCAAAATGCGGGGTGAGGTCACAATTATGGTGCAGGTAAGAGCTATTCTAAATGTAGCCCCACAATGACAAGCTAAGAAAAGGTTGCGCCTAGCGCCAAGATCATCAGCGCGAGCGCGCAGTAGAGCAGGTCATTTTAAAAATAGTAAAACAAACAATGCAGCAACAGATACTTCAGCGCGCGATGGTCAAGTAGGTCTGACCTGTCGATGAGGAAGTTCCGTTTTTAAACCCTTTCCAGACACGGGAGTCCTGCAATGAGATCACTAGCCCCCAACCAAGATGGCGCCTGCTATTCGGCACTCCCTGGTTCCCTCACCTAAGATGGCGGCTACAATCACCGCGACGCGATGTCCCCAAGAGCCCAAGGTGCCCTGAAGCGCTCTAATTCCCGCAAAATGCGGGGTGAAGTCACAATTATGGTGCAGGTAGGAGCTATTCTAAGTGTAGCCCCCAATGACAAGCTAAGAAAAGGTTGCGCCTAGCGCCAAGATCGTCAGCGCGAGCGCGCAGTAGAGCAGGTAATTTTAAAAATAGTAAAACAAACAATGCAGCAACAGATACTTCAGCGCGCGATGGTCAAGTATTGCTGGGTTCAACTTGATCTTTGGTTGATTCCTGGCTGACTCTGGTTGCAAACCATTTTTTAGTCTTAATTTACGTGTAAACTGAAAAAGGTCTATTCTGCTTGCGTGTAATCAAAATTAACAGAGGGGCAAAAAGATAAACCAAGAGATAGAACACTCAATGAGGAACTATCGGAGAGGTTGACAACCGTCTTGGTGTCCTTCATTTTGTTTTCTTTTAGCCCCTTGTTCTGGTTCCCACGGGGCTTGTTATTTCCTCTCTTGTTATTGCATTTGCTCTGTTTTCTCCTCTTCCTCCTCTTTCACGTCCTCTGTGTTCTCCTATATTGGGCTTGTTCTGGCCGCTAGTTTTCCTTTGGCTACCAGAGAAAATTTGTTTCAAATGTGTTCTTTTGGGCTTAAGAAGCCCGCACCACGCTGTTCTTCCTCATTATTGGTGCTCCTCTCGGCTTCTTCTTCCCGTCCATCCGGTCTTTGTGTGGTTGGTTGCATTGCATTTCCCATTTCTGGTCTAGCTTTGTCACCTTTTGGTACAGAGGTTGCGGGTTGTGTTCGTAAATGGTCGTATTTCTTCGCAAATGTCAGTACTTGACCTTTTTCGTAGTCGACCAGGTCTCGTTTAAATTTCCTCTGCTGCTTCTCCCTTATCTCCTCTCGATTCTATCTAATTTGCTTTCCATCTTTCCAATGTCTGTGTCGAATTCATTTTCATCACACACTGATTTAAGATATTCCAAAAATTCATCGATTTATGCCACCAGTTTCAGTCTTTCTTGGCATATTTCACTAGCAGCTTCAGCATAACCATTGAGCAATTGTGGGTATTATCCGCCCATTCCTCCACTAGGTCCGGGTCCGGTTCGCTGAATGTGGGCGTGGTATTTATTCTTAAGCCCCTTGGTATGCGTCCTGATTCAACATACTTCTCTAAGGTGGTTGCCTCCCACCATTTATTCTGTTCAGCTTTGAGTAGTTTCCATAATTTATTCCATCCGTCTTATTTGTTCCTAGTTGTTCCTGCACTCCCCGTGGCTTGTGGTATATCTGTGTATGACCCTGAAGCCTGTAGCGTAAACATCTTTGCTAGCTGCTTTGCTCCTTTTGGTGTTTCTAGTAGAAGCCATGTCTGCAGAAGTAAGAAATATTTCCATGCGCTACTCTTGCGCGCCCACGCTGTTAAGGATCAGGTACAGGACACAGGTTTTCCTGTTTACTTCCCGATTCCGCTTGCCCCCATCAAACGCAACGTAGTCCTGACAATGTATGCTCATCGCTCACTCACCCGAGCTGCAGAAAAATGCCTCTCGATAACTTCATCCCGAAGTGACGAACTCCATCTTTCCTCGTCTTGGGGGTGAGAGCCTTCGAGTTCCACTATTGTCCTCGGTGCAGGTTTGTTTCCTCTCTCGGAAACGGGGGCGGGCCGGGGCTTCTTTCAAAGACTTGCCAACTCATTTTCTGCGTGAAAACCTCAACCCACTGATGGCGGCGGGCCCGGACGGGGTCGCAACGCCCCCACAATCCAACAATCCTCGTTCCAGGTAAATCAGAGAAACGAAATCCAGGCCACTTGTCCTTAATCCAGCGTGCGTTTATTCAAAGCAGCTCACTCGACGTGTTTCGGAGATCTAGTCTCCTTGTTCTCGAGTGCGAGTGTCGGGTTCAATAAAGCTATATATACATAACACGTGACATTTCACCACTGTGCAAAAAAATAAACAACAGACTCCCTGAATGTGTGCTTTAGGCAGGAGCTAGTAGGCAGACTCACGGTCTGTACTTGAAGGTGTAAATGAAAATTTTTTAAAACAACATTATAACATTTTGGTATTATATATATATATATATATATATATATATATATATATATATATATATTCAATGCACTTATCATTCTTTCACCAGGCATTATAAAAGCAAAAAAAGTGACAGACTTATTTATGCATGTGAACAAGGGCTTGCAGCCCGAAACGCGTTATGCATTTCCTACTTGAAAACTTGAAACTGGATTAAAATACCTGTCATCCATTCCGTGGTCCGTCTCCTGTTTGTGCGCTTCGCCGATCTGAGGGTTGGAAGTGGCGCGTTGGGAGTTCTGTCGGAATATATATATATATATATATATATATTCAATGAAAAAACCATAGGTTTTAGCCCATATATAGTTAGGGATTAGCATTTACAAAACCTTATTTTACTCGCATAAAACCATTGAAATTCGCATATATAGTTAGTTGCGCTAACTATATATCGCGCACCCGCAATCCACTGCTGATGATGTCACATATTACATCATTCATTACATGGTCAGTGACATCACTGATGACATCACTGATGACATTATCCAGTGACTGTATGTTTCTGTAAAGTTAAAATATGTATTACATATTGAAGAATGAGTGGATGTATAAGTGTCTGGATAAAGGATTTAGCAGGTGCATGACTGACTGTATAAGTGAGTGATTAAATGTGTCTCACTGAGTGCATGGGTTAGTGACTAAATTGTCTTAATTTGTGCATCATTATGTCTGTTGTTCTGTAAACTGCTGCATGTGTTGATCAGTAGCTATATGAGTAACTATATGGGTTATTGATTGGTTGCCCAAGTATTTGTATGGGAGACTGAGTGTGTGTGGGGGTGGCTGGGAGGTGTATGACTCTGTGCATAGATGTGTGAGCAGTTGATTCACTAGATGTATGGGTTCAAAAGTGCATGTGGAAACAGCTGTATGGGCGGTTGACTGTGTGCATGAGTGTATTGGTGAGTGAATGGATATCTCAGTGCTACATGTCAAAGTAAGTACATATGTAAAACACAGTACATGTGAGAGTTGAGATATATAAATAACTGTGCATAAGAGCCAGTGAATGTGTGAGTGGCTGTATGGATCATTGTGAACTTGTATCAGGGATTGTATAAGGGAGTAAATATGTGTTCGTATATGTTTGAATAAGTAAGATGTGTATAACTGTATAGTTGAGGAAATGGAGGTGTGATTGATTCTTTGCATGACTGACTAGGTGTGTGAGTAACTCCATGGATGAGTGACAGTCTGTGAGTGTCTGTTTACACTGAGTGTATCTAAGGTTATATCAGAGTCTGAAGAGGTTCATCGTATAATCACATGAATGATGTCATCAGTGATGTGATCAGTAATGTCAAATGAGATGTCATCAGTGATGTCATCAGTGATGTCATTTAAGATGTCATCATTGATGTCATCAGTGATGTCATTTGAGATGTCATCAGTGATGTCATCAGTGATGTCATTTGAGATGTCATCAGTGATGTCATCAGTGATGTCACTGACCATGTCATGAATGATGTAATATGTGACATCATCAGCAGTGGATTGGGGGTGCGCGACATATAGTTAGCGCAACTAACTATATATGCGAATTTCAATGGTTTTATGCGAGTAAAATAAGGTTTTGTAAATGCTAATCCCTAACTATATATGGGCTAAAACCTATGGTTTTTTCATTGAATTTCAATGGTTTTTTAATAACAAATATCAAAAGCTGCCAAATGTCAAGTACGTGAAAGGTAAAAACATTTTCGTGTTTATGCACGCTGATGTGCTTTAAACGCTGCCCCCCCCTCTTTTCTCTTAGAAGTACTCTCTCTTTGCAGATAGTGAAGGGTAGTTAACGCAGGCCTTTGCCCCCGTTGTAATCCGTCGTGCCTGCTTGTCTCTCCATTTGATTGATTGTTATCCAAGCATTTACTATTTTAGAATTTATTCTCTTTGGTTCATTCTCTATTTACTAACAAGCACAAAGCCGCAATTCTCTGTTTAGTCTTTGCAGATAGTGAAAAATCGTGTAAAAAAAAAAAAATAATCGAGCAAAATCAGTAGGCCACTAATGGGATCTCTTTTTGACCTCGCTAAAATAGAAACATTAGGAACAACCCTTCATGAGAAATACGAAACTAGTGAGATGAACTCCACGCCATGATGGCTGCAAGACAGCTCGGCTCCGCCACCCACCCCGCCCAAAATAACGATAAACTCTATGCAAATATTATAAATATATACAACACACCAGCAAAAGTAACAGGGTAAAACATTTTATTAAATAACTATTTACATAACTATTTTATACTTTTTGTTGCCTGATCCGGCTAGCTCAATCGATCGAGCATGAAACTCATGCACTCTGATAGCACTCTGATAGCAAGCGTTGCTGCTGATGCTATGCAAACAAAAACTGGTTTTCAGTTTGTACATTCTTCAAGATTTTTCATCCAAGGCTGGTTGAGAGTTTGCAGAACGATGGCTTCAGATTTTCAACATACGGTGTGGTGGCGCGGACTGGGAGGGTGCGCTTGACTTCTGCCCCCTCCCCAAGCCGTGTTGCCCTGGCGTGGCCTAAGATCGCCCCCGACATAGGCGGCCGCCTCCCGGGGTCCGGCGGAACTTTTTGCCTTTTGATGACTCTTCCATTCTGGACCTTATCCCACAATCCGTTTGACCTGAAGACACGCTGTAGTGGGGCGCCCCTTTACCGTTTCAGTTGCCATTCCGCCCGCTTTTGCTACACTGTGCCTCTTCCGCCATTCAGCTGTTTACCGCCTGCTCTTGCGACTACAGCGTCTCGCTCACCATGTAGTTGAGTTGCTCCCGCTCTTGCGATGCAACTATAGGCGGCTGCCACAGGACTCTCAAAATGGCGGCCGCCTCTTCAGATTTGGGCGTGGTCCACTAAAATGGCCATGGGACACCTTGGAACTCGGACGCTTGTCTGCTAGGGCTTGGGCCCCATTCTCGAAAGCGTCCACTGAGCCTTGAAGATTCTACAAAAGTCTTGGGAGGCCCCGACTCCCGCAGGTTTCTGGTGGGGAGCGGCTGCCATGATTGCTCGTGGAATGGCCACGACTGAGATACGAGATGGTGGTGCTCTCATGCTAACGCCAGCTTCAGTCTGAAACATCCAGAAACACTGTAGACTACCAATTCGATCAGTTCCGGTAGCGCCCCAACGTGACCCGGTAGGGAAGAACTTGCCCTCCCCTCTTTGACTGATGGTTCTTGTTGCCTGTCCCTTCTGTTGTCATTTAACAGAACTTTTTAGACTGCTGAAAGGGGTTGTGTTCCGACCGCTGGTTGGTGGAGACATTTTGACTATATTCTGGACCTACGTTGTCGCGTAATGCGTTATATGACATGCCGCGTTAGCGCACCCGGAAGTACTCCAGTGCGCGAAGTGCAGCTTCCCGGAAGGGATCCGGGGCGCGGCGCGCAGTGCGTAACGTAAGCATAACAGGTCATGTGACTTGTTAATAAAACTTTTCATTGGTTCATTTTACTTTTGTTATTCTAATGATGAAAGGCTTGGTCATATGACCTAAAAATTACGCTTTTTATTGCTTTCGAACATTATTTTTTCTTAAACATATATATTATAATGTTCCAGGCTAATGTATTTTCCCGGAAAATTTACAACTGTCCTGCAAGTAAAATATATTCCTTTTTCTAGAAAAAGGGCGTTTCTTCGTCCCATGACGGAGCCGTTGAGCAAAAGATGCTCGGCCTGCTGTCTTAGTCGCCGATACGCCTGAATATCAGATTCTTATCGATCACTTTATGTTGCAGGAGTAAAAAACACAACAGCCCTTGACCATTTATCTTTACTGCGTTCCTGCGTATTATACCTTTTATCCGTCATGTAATTGGACTGCTTTATTTCACTTGCCTTTTACTGATTCGAAAACAGTGACTAAAATTAAAAACTTTACCAATGTAAATACTACTACCATGTTTTGTTTTAAAAACCTTTATTGTGAAAATGTCAGTATACAAATACGGGCCTATAACCACGTGGGCCGGCCACGGAGCAAACTGGAATCGTATATGATGAGGAGACATTTACACTGTAGAGGAACGCAACGAGCGGGCCATTAGGTTGCAAGAACTAAGGTGTCTAACAGTTGCGGAATCGGTGGACGTACATTTTGTAATTAAAATACGACAGGGCCACTTACAATAAAATTATCTAGATATACATTTGTGGGCAAGTACCATGGGTGACGTTAATTCGAACTTTCAATAGTACAGTAATCAATAACACATCAGAACTTAATATCAATAGGGATGTCGAAATATTCAATCAATTCTCATTCCCGCCCGCCATGTGCTTCAAAACTGCATACGTATCTCGTGATATCAAGGTTGTGCAACCAGTACACAACAAGAAGTTATGAGTCCCATTTATACTGGCGCCATTTTGGGCGAGGCCGGGCAGGTCCAGGATATAGTCAAAATGTCTCCAACAACCAGCGGTCGGACCAGAACCCCTTTCGGCAGTCAAAACAGCCGGCTGTCCAGACCGTTGGTTTCCTGTGGGAGGGGTAGGTGCAGAGCAGCTTGCCTGCAGCGACGTAAGAGGACTTCCTCATTCGCTGCCGGCCCCACTTGGACGGCGCGTGAGGTTTCCAGGAGGAAACATTAGGGTTCCCAGGAGGCCCCCTCTGTGGAACCATTACGATACGACACTGCCTCAGGTCGTATACTGGTGTCCTGCAAAACTTAGAGGACCCGAGTAATTTATGAGCACCCAGGTCCTGATGAATCGCCCTTAGGGCGTGAAACATGTTGACCATTTCTTGCACTTTAAGGGTCGAGTAAGGGTTGGTCCCATTATTTACCACCCCTTAGCACCCCTGTACCTTTTTATTGAAGCAGGAAGCCTGACTATTAAAACATTCACCAACAGGACTTCCCTCACTTCTTTTAACTTCACTACCACGCTCACGATTACACTCCCTTAGGCCCCTCACACACACACACCCGCTGGCCCAGAATAAAAGATCTCCATCAAAAGTGCAGCTTCCATCGCTGCCCGACGGGCATTGCACCGCCAGCCTGCCGAAGGAGCAGGGTACCGATGATGAGGCTGGACGACTAACGACTGGGGCTACAGCTGTAGTCCTGTCGGTAGCCTGTGTGAGGTACCTTTACATTCTGGAATATGGGTCTACACCGCACACTTGAGACCCTCACTTCACCCTTTGTCTAGATTGAGTGAGAGAGGATTACTGGTTGAGCTAACTTTCTAGAGCTCTCCTGGGGGAACTCTGTACACCTCTTATTGTTTATTATTAACATCACCTGGGTGCCGTCCAGAACTCAGCACGTTGTGCTGCCTTGGGACTATTCGCACAAAACACAGCTGCTGACTATTGTTGCTTCTTTTTTCAATTTTTTTTTAAATGTATTTACTGTTTTTGTTGCGTTCTATATATTTAAAAGTTATTAAAGTGTTATAATCCTACTTTGTTGGAGTGCAATATATTTAAAATGTGACACATAATTGTAAAAACTTTGATGTACAAAGAGGCATCCCTGGAATCTTCCGCTTCAGGCTCGGTCCCACACACCCTCACAGTGAGAATCCCCTCCCCAAGCACAATACAGGAGGGTTATCAAATAGTAGGAACGCGTGTGGTGTGACGGATCTCATCGTGTGGGGGCCTTGATCTACTGTAACTCCTTTGAAGAGGGGGGATTCTCTACAGCTGGGGCCATAAACTACATCTGCAGGGCTAGGTGATAGCCTGGGACCGGCCTGAACAATCGGACACAGAGGAAGAGGAGTGTCAGAGGGTGCGGTAGTGAATAGGGAGAAAGGGTGGTGTCGGGCGGGCACAGGGTGTGATTCTCAGGGAAGAGCAGCGCACATGGGAGGAGGTTTCTGGCCCATGCATGAGAGAGAGAGCGGGGGTGACCAGTGCGTGGGGGAGATGCTTGCGAGGGTGGGGAGCCATGCTGAGGATCGGCGGCGTGCAGAGAGTGGGTCTGGTCAAGGCATCTAAAATGGCTGCCGTGCTCAACAAAAGTGTGGCATTGCAAAAAAGACAAGATGGCGCAGACAATGTTTATCAATAAGGATTAATTTATAACAATTATTTAAAACAAAATATTTACTCGCAGTGACAAAATGGCGGTCAACAGTTCCTGATTTCCATCGAATCGAACGTTAACAGACGTCACGCAACAAAAAAAAAAAACGCTCACACACAGCCGCTGGAAGACATGTATCAACATATATGAGCCTCCTCAGCCACCCTCAGAAAACAAAAGGGGTCAGGATACGTCTCCCGTACCCCCTTATACCTAGTAATTTAATGAAATCGAAACACAAAATGGCGAATTCACGTTTCGCTACCAGTTTGCAACCCGGTTCGCGAGCCGAGAAGCGCTTCTACCGCGAAAAATCAAATTTTTATTATTTGCCCCACAGGACCCTTTAATAACCCCAACATCATTCCTAGGGGGTCAAGAGGGGTCTACCTAGCCCCCTTTCATTAAATTCCCCCTTCGTTTTTCTCCTCCTCTTGTCTCTCGATCCTACCGAGAGACAAGATGGCGGCCGCTCCGGACTGTTTAGAATGTTGACAGACACCGGAGAGCCAATCAGCATCGCTTCGCAAAGCTCCGTGACGCGAAAAGTACGCGATCTGGAGCGCTATCTGGGACGCTGTCACAGATATATAAATTTTTTAAAACGTTAATTTCTCAAAATCCACTGGAGCACATATATTGAGACTCAGCAAAGGCACATCGGGCTAACAGTCCCTACAATTTTGCAAAGTTTCGTGCAAATCCATTCAGCCGTTCGAGCTAAAAGTGAGGCCAAACGCCCTATGGAAATTAACATGGGAAAAACGCGTTTTGGGACCCCCCTTTTTTCTCGGCCCCCCCTTGACGAACCCCCCCCAAATTTTCAGGGGCTGCTCAGAAACAAAATGTGCCATTTTCCTGAAAATTTCAGCCGATTCCGTCCACAAACGCCAAAGTTATTAGACATAGAATTTTCAAAAGTTCCATAGAGAAATAATCCTAACTATATATACCTACTGGCTATCGCCAGTAGTTAATATATATATATATATATATATATATATATATATATATATATATATATGTAAAACTCCGTCGCTTACACGCAGAAGCTTCCATCATGAGCAGCATGCAGGAACGGACACGGACCACGGTAATTTGATGCTAGTAATTTATTTCAGTGCTGTTGCCAATATATATATATATATACACAACTCCACTGCCTTTTCCAAAAAAGCTTCACGTCAATGAAAGCAGGCACGGACCACAAGATAAGTGCTTGATTATTTATTTACTGTCGGCCATAACGCGTTTCGGTCCAGACGGATCTTAATCACATGACAACGCTTATGTTTTTTTCCACCCTTTTAAAGTGACTTGTGCTCAATATCATTAGAGAATTACAATCGACATGGAAGACATACTTCTTTTGAATAAAGTTCGTACAATACCACATTATATAAAAGGTGAAATGTAAACTGTAAAAAAAGAAACTTCCATTAATTAGAATTGCTTGTTCAAATTGTCCTATACATTATTAAATACATATAGCTTCATAATAAAAGTCTATCATGTTTCTGCACTCATGAGTTATTACAACAGTATCAATTATAAAATACCATTAAAATGCATCCTTCTCATGACATTAAATTTGAATAAATATATAAATACATAAATATTTTAATGTTATTTTTTTAAGGAAAGCAATTAGATTTTTACAGTCAAAATTGGTGCATAAATGCGAGGTTTACATTGTTTAGTAATATCTTATGTCCCTTTGATATAGGTGTGTCCCCTTCTGGGCTCCCCCAGATTCCGTCTATTCCTTCTCTTGAGGCTGTTTCATTAAAGAGCAAGTGCCACATAATCAAAAAATTGCCCATCACCTAAACAAATAATATTGAAACCATGTTTAAAGAAGGAGATTTTGTTGAGCGGGTGGAATGGAAGAAGTGCCAGCTTCTATAGAGAAAGAACAAGAAAGCATATCAAGAGGAGCGGCAAGAAGCAGAGGTAAGACTAGTACACCCAAATGGTATATTTAACTTTCCATGAAGGCAATAATAACTTAGACCCTCAGCGCGGGAGCCGCTTTCAGCCCTTTGCAGCCTGTAACTTTATGGGCACTGCAGCTATTAGGAGTCTTTGCGGACAGAGGTGCTCGCATCATCGCCAAGCGCCTGGAGGTGCTATAAAACCGGGTGCAGGCTCCAGCAGCGTGTGACCCTCTTTCAGTCCTTTGCAGCCTGTAACTTTGGGGGTACTACAGCTACCAGGAGTCTTCGCGGCCAGAGCTGCTCCCATCGTCGCCAAGGTCCTGGAGGCCATATAAACCTGGGCATGGGCTCCCACAGTTTGGGACCGGCGTTCAGCTCTTAGCAGCCTATAACCTTGGGGGCACTACAGCTACCAGGAGTCTTCCCAGCCGGAGCCACTCACCTCATCACCAAGCGCCTGGAGGCACTGTAAAACCTGGCAAGGGCTCCCGCAGTGCGGGACGAGTGATGACATGCCCAGGAGGTGCCCGGGCAAAGCCCGAACCAAGGGTGGGCTCATCTGCGCCCATCCGAGGCTGGGCTGGGCCACCCCCCTTGCCCTCCCAGAAGCTGTTATTAACCGGTAAGGAGATACAACATCTTGTTTTGCTTTCCCCCTGAACACTCCTTTCTGCTAGAGCAAGGCAAAAGGAAGTTACCGTCCTCTGTAGGGAAGTTGCCCATGAAAAGTGCACCCATCACCAAGTATTTGAAAAATGCTGTGGGGTTGATCAATAGTGAGATCATCCATGTTGAAGAACAACTTGCAGCCACTAAAACTGCATTAGATGCAGTATTAAAAGAGTCTCTATCGGAGGGGGGGTGTAACCCCACTGTGAGTAACGGGAGAGATATGGATTCTGAGACAGAGCTAATTATCACCGATGTAATTAATAAGGACATTGCTCCGAATTTGACCAACCCTTGTATTTTAACAACTCCACTGGAGATTTCAGCACTATCCAATAATGCAGACTTGCTTACGGCACCAGCATAAAAGTTGAAACATATATCCCACTTGAATGGTGGCCTCAAGGAGAACCAGGTAGTGAAGGCTAAATCCAAACCGAAGCCAAAAAAAGGAGAAAGAATGATGTGGCCGCAAAGGGGAATAGTTATTCAACAAACTATGCACAAAAGCTGCAAAATCTTGAAACCTTATTAAGAAAACAACATGGCAAATTAGCCAGCCGTAAGGCCGAAAGAAGGATTAGGTACTCGTACCTCCGTTGGTGAACCGAAGCAAAGAGCGTCTTTTCCTGTACTATCCAAGGGTCCCTCCCTCCAGACCTGCAAAAAACAACCTGGCTGACATATTGAATAGGACTACACAAACTAGTAATGAAATTGAGGAGCCGTCACATCACCCCCTAGGCGACTCCATACGTTACTGTTTTGAATAATGTTCCAAAATTAGCAGACAAAAATAGTGAATCATACGAGTCATTGAAAAACCAAGTGGTACACTGGATTTCTGTAAAGACTAACTTCGGCATTAAAATGTTACAACAGAATATTATAATGTTAAGGACAGTAAGCTGGGTGGGCAGCTCTAGAAAACCATCTCAGGGAGACTGTGTGGTGTGGTGAATTTGTGGTGAATTTGCACAGCAGAGAGTTGGTAGGGAATATGATGGATGTATTTTTAAATAATCCCACTGAGCCATGTTTTAACCAGAATGATTATACAGCTGCCTAAATAGCTGTCACCTTGCCTTTAATATTAAGGAAGGCCAACTCTATGTCACAGTTTTATCAGCTTTTACATTTCTATTTTGAGGGGAAACAGTCTATTATTGTAATTCATTTTTATATAACATCTTCGATAATGCAAAACCTAGGGTTATTAAGTCATTAGAAGAAGACCTAGATTGTTTTATAAAGGGAGTGGGAGTGGATTATATACTCATTTGGGCGGGTGAGTTCAATTTTGATAAATGCGAAATTGTAGCGGGAGAACTATGTGGATATTGTGACCGTTTTGGTGACCGAATTTCCCATTTCCCACATGATTCCTATGGGGAAGCAATCAACAATACCATTCTTAAAAACAATCTAGCAGTTATCGAACCAAACAATTTTGCTGGAGAGACAGCTATTCAAACATGTGTAGGGGCTCGGTCTTCCTCGAATATGCACCATTTTTTTGTATCAGCTATTTGCAGGGGCCTCGTGGAAACACTCCTGATCTGTGTAAATTCGCTCAGCGACCACCACCCGCTAATCTTGTCTTCGAGGCTTCGTTTGACACGACAAGAAAGAGGGAAGGCAGCGGATATAGATATCAAGACTCAAGGTACCATCGGTGTCTCATAAAATATTTGGGTGTGAACCCAACCATCTTTATTGATAACCTTAAGGGGAAAACATAAAAGATAAAAATATCTCTCTGGACAGCTCCTCTATAAATTTGGCAGTTATAAGTGCTTTTTGTAATATCACAACCAAAAAAGTGGGTGACCTAGTAGCCAAAAAGAGGAAGAATGTCCATGACTATAACCCCAGAGGGTTTAATCAGGAGTGTTCAAGGTTAAATAGGGAATTAAAAATAGCCCTGAAAGTAAAACCAATGGTTAGTGCTTGAGGAAAGGTTATAAAAATACCCTGAACCAAAGGAAAATGGAGATTCATGAGGAGGCCTGGAAAAAATTAATCAAGACTGCAGAGACTCGAGATGCAGTCTTATACTGGAAAACAATTGATAACCCTTTCACCAAAGAGAATACTGTTGTGAAAATTGATATTGCTGTTCCCCCGGAAGATTGGACAACGCATTTTGAGGGCATCCTTAATCCAGAAGCAGTTAAAGTCACTAAATGCAACAATGGTAATTTTATACTAGTGGATCCTGTAAAATCAACCTTAATAACGCCAGATGAAATCAAATCCGCCATACAAAAAGATGCCAATTGTAAAGCCGCTGGACTGGATGGGGTACCCATTGACGTTTTTTAATAAAATATTGATTTTTGGACCTCTATCTTATTAAATGTTTTTAATATTACCTTAGGAGGAGTGTTGCCTGCTTCCTGGGTAGAAAGCATTATCATACCTATTTTTAAAAAGGGGACAGAGGGAAGGCTAATTGCTACCGTCCCATACCCCTTCTTGACTCAACCTCCAAACTCATGGGTAGAATCATGTTGGAGAGATTAGAAAACTGGGCCACCGAGAACAACATCCTAACAGAAGCCCAGTATGGATTCAGAAGGGGTCCTGGGACGGTAGAGAAATGTGTAAATTTGGACCGATTGATAGAAAAATACACATTTGCTAAGGAAGGGGTTTTACACCTTTGCTCTGTAGATCTCACTAGCGATTTTGTTAACCATGATAAATTATGGCAAACATTGAAAGGGCTAGGTGCCCCAACTGATATAATCATATATTTATCTCAGATTTACACATTTTTAACCTCCTGAGTATGATTTGGTATAATGGGTTTTAGCACCCCTCCTATTTTCTTTATATATTAATAATGTGGATCCCTTTTTTACAAAACCTAACTGTAGATGCCCCAAAAATTGGACCTCACCCCACCTCAGTACTTTTATATGCAGACGGCGCTGTCCTGTTTTCAAGGACGGTGATTGGTCTGCAATGTCTAATAGAAAAATGTGCGCTGTACATGTCTGAAAAAGATCTTCAGCTAAATCTTATAAAAACTTTTTTTATGACATGAGGGATTAACAGGTTAAAGAATAGACAACACCACGTGGGAGGGGCAGTTATAAATAGAGTTTCAATGTTTTCATATCTGGGACTACCTTTTAATAGGACATTTTTAAGAACAACGGAGGGTATTTTTAGATTCTCCTCAAAAATAGGAAATGAACCCATATGGTAAATTCTTGCCCTCTTTAGGAGTAAGTGTGTTACAGGTGTCTGGTATGGTGCAGCTATATTGAGGAGAGCCAACACCACCTCCCTACAAATTCAAGAAAACACATTTTTAAAAAGAGTGTTGGCAGTTTCAAGTTCCACTGCCAATTACATAGTACACAAAGAATTGTCCTTCCCGTACTTAAGTGATCTCATAAATACGGCAGGACTCATATTTTGGCAAGGGACTTGGACGAAAGAAGAGACCAAGTTTACTAAAGATTTAATCATGGACTGCTTGTCCCTCGACCATAGTAGAAAAATTCCCTGGCTAGAACATATTCATACCCTTTTAACATGCTGTAAGGTAGACTTTGATCATTGAGGACTATAGTAAAAGTGACCTGAAGACAAGATACATCACCGATAGAGAATGCGCAAGAGAGGCTGAAGTTAGCCTAAAACAAAGCATTATTACTTCCTGCGAACACACACAAAAATACCTAACCTTGGTAAGAAACATTCAACAGAGATTCTATTTAACGAGTCTCAGGCTTGGCACACTACACTATATATTAGCATTTCCAAAAATGGTAAAATGGTGTCATAATCTCTCAAATTGTCCGTGTGATGGAAAATCTCCCCAGTCCACTTTGCATTTGACACTTTTTAGTAGTTTTTATAGGAATATACGGAAATTTTTTATTCAATACCCTTCTTTATTATAAACATGCTTTTAATTTTATATGTAGCCCAGAAAATGAAAAAAACAAGGAATGCTGTCACTCTGTTTATACAACTGGCAATCAGAAGAAGAAAGGATTATTCACATTTGGATGCCCTAAAACCTGAAAAAACAGATGAAAGTACTTAGTTGCGTCACTTATTTCCGATCCTGATATATGTCAACACTTTACACTTTATGGGGCATATTCTCAAGAACGTGTGATAACCATTGCAAAAGTTACAACTCCCAACATCGCAGTCTAACGCGGGAAAATTAAGCTGTGTTAACCAAGCATTCTCAACACGGCGGTAACATGCTATAGTCACCAGATAACATATCAAATGTCTGGAATAAAATCAACACCAACCCGCAAAAATGCGAGTAGCAAACACAAAAAATCTAGCGATGAGGCCAATCGTGGTACAAAAATCTGATAAAACCAGTGACAGGCCTGCAAATCCCACAAGTCTGAGGGGAAGATGCACCATAAAAACTACAGATACAACACACCCGAAACAATCCAAAGTGAGTAGCAACATGAATGCACCCTGACCGAGCGCAGAGGCCAACACAACCTCCACAGACCACCACCAAAGAACAACTGGCACTGGGACGGCCAAGGAGAAGAGGGAGAGGAAGACGGGGTGCAGTCTGCAGCAAAACCAGATCAGCATAACGGAGGTGACAGCACACTACCATCAAATGACCCACCAGTAGACCCCCTGGAATGCAGTCGGAGTGCTGAGAGGAGGCCAATCGAGGAGGCCAAGAGCTGCTGGCATGATGTGACAACCTAAACCAGGCACAAACCCGCTGCCAACAGGAAGGCGACAGTCCAAGGAGAAGTTGGAGGAAACCGAGGCCACAGTCATCAGTGTGGAGACGGTGCAAGGAGTAGTGAGTACGGACACGGCTCGAGAGGACCTGACACAACTGCAACAGGGTGAGGGGGTACGGGAGAGATGAGCACAGTGGCACACATGCACAACGAGGTGTAGCACACTGCACACCCAGAATTACCCTGGATCATTTCCCTGATCCCCGCGGCACACTGTAGCACACACATAGCAAGAACAGCACACCCACATTGACGACAATGTAGTACAATGTGCAAACCCGGCACCGCAGAACAGGGCACACAACTGGCTCCACAGATGCACTGTAACATGCCTACTACATCTGACAGAGCTGCAAACTATGAAATGAAAATGTACACGTGCGACCTAACATCTATCATGTAGTCCAAATGTCCACTGTGCAGCTGCAATATTCAGCAGCCCCCAATCACAATGTGCATTGTCATACAGTCTGCATGTAAACAAGAACAATGCGCCAATATACATGTCCGCACGATGTCAACATGCATCTCCCCTTCACATTGCAGAGGGACACACAACACCTCCGGCAGAGCACAGAAGACAACACATCTGTGATGCCGGAGAGGACCACCAACCTACGACACCAACGCCCTACAACAGCCAATGGTCATCCCACGCAACCCACCACCAGGACCTGTGCAGCCAAACTACTTAGAGGAGAACACAGACCCTGCAACAGACCACACAGCAGGAAGCACCCATAAGCACAGCTGGGGCACAGCACTTCACCCATCCACACATGGCAACCATATGCCAAGTGTCAGCATGCCAAAAGGAGGTGGCCTAACAGGTGTGGGTGGGGTCTGAACCCATGGAAGGTGTACTAGATCACATACGTTGGTGTCTATTATCCTTCAGGCCCCACCTACACCCCACAAAAGAGATCCACACTGCCACAGAGACACATGCAGATGCACATTGACAGTACAGAACTACCCCCAGGGGCACACAAATAGCAGTCACACACCCAAGTTGGCTCTGCGTACGATGGCTCAGACCACTCCCCCTACAAATTGAGTGGGTGACGATAAAGCTACATGTCCAACCTCCAACCCCCTCCCTGCGGGGACATCTCTGTGCCCGCTGTACACTGCACAATGTAATGTTGTAGGGCCCAGGGCCCTCATGCATACCATAAGACTACAGGGACACACACAGATATTAGTTGAACTGGCCACGGGCATGTGCACCTGGCCCCTTTATTGGCAGGGCCACATGCACAGTGACACCTGTGCTGGATGTGTGTGGGGTGAGTGTAAGCCAGCTCGCACTGAGTGGTTGGTGCTGGCAACAACTTAAACAGTGAGCACCATTAAGATGGAAACAGAAACACTAGTATAACATGGTCAACTGCTGAGCAGCATGAAGGTAGCCGGAGCAAGTACAGAGGTCACCCAATATGCAGACAGAAGTGTTCGTGATTTGCAGTGCACTGAGGTTGGGGCACTAGAGCTGAGCACGCTCATGTGAAAAAAAGTCTAGGATTGTGTCCCTTTGAGATATTCCTGATGGGTTGTGGTGCACTGAGTCAGTGGCACCTGGAGTGCTGAGCAGGGGATCAGGCAGAAGATGGCATCCACGACAGGTGTGATTCTGCCAGTACAACTGTTCCGACTCTGGTAGATGGCGGTTGGACGTGGTCCTGTCAATGGTGGCATGTGCCTACTGCAGTGATGCAACGTCCAGGCTGGTCATGACTCGATTTGATGTGAGAGCCCTGGTGGGCCGCAGTTGAGGCCAGATACAGTGGACAGCGCAGGGCCACAGGCACATGGTGTTAATGACCCCAAGACCATCGCCTCAGAGGCCATCCAATATCTCAGAAGAATGGGTCCCGGACCTGACCAGCACAGAGTTAGTGGCCCCGGATGCACAGCAGCTGGCATAGGCACCCTGCTATGGGTCGGTGACTTGCAGTGCACTGAGGTAGGGCGACGCCAACTGGGCAGGTCCTCATCTATGTCGAAGGTGAATATGACGGAGGGTTGTGGGGGACAGTGGAAGGTGTCCTCCAGGGCATGATGTGGAAGGTTTGATCTTATCCGGAAGCAGCAAATGGTGGAGTGGAAGGCAACAGCCTTGTGGCCAGGACCAATTCAGTATCAGCTACATGAGGATGAAACTACCCCCTAGTCCATAGACTCAGACTCCACCAATGTACGACCAGTGAGTGTCCATGAATGTCAGGGAGCAGACTTAGTGGCACGGGGGATGAGAAGGGATGCAGTCTGCAAAGATGCAGGAACACTGGTATGAACTCTGCCATTGCTAAATCAAGACTCTGTGACCTACTGGACCTCCATGTAGGCCGGAGGCAGTGGTCAGCAATGGCCCACAGCCATTGCTGACCACTGCATTTGAAACAAATAGTTTCAAATGCATGCTCAATAAATGGTGATAATAATAATAAAAAACATGTGAGAAACTGTCCAAAAAATGTAAATAGAAGATAAACTAGAATGTGTAACAGGGAAAATGTTAAACATTGTCATGTGGGGAGAATATACTTATATGTATTTTTCTGTTTTCTAGATAAATGATTTTTAACATTGTGAATGAAAAAAGAGAGACAACCTAGCACTTAGTCTTGAAAAAGGTGGTGCACATCAGGCAGCGCACTGAAACGCATCGACGCTACTGTTATTATTAAATCCGAGGAACAAGGGTGTTGTCATTTGCTAACATTAGCTTGACGCTGTTTCTAGATTCCAACGGATTAATCATTCTAGATGCTTTTGAATTGAGTACTCTATATTGTCTCTTCTTTGTTGTTTATTTTAACTGCCCTGTTTAGGGATTATAAATGTGTTATACATTTTTTATTGTGTTTTTAACCCTTTAACTGAATATATAATAACATTTGTATATTTTTGGATAAGTTTGTGAGTCGCATTTGCAATAGTTTTGGGTTCAGAATTGGGAAGAACTTCCTGTATGCTGCAGTAACGTGGATGAAGTGGGGTATGAGTCCGGACGATATTTAACTACAGTTACACCAAGGGAATTTTTACTTTGTATGATTTACTTCTGGAATGGGAACCAGTTCTAACTTGCTATGCACAGCTCTAGCAGGCATTTTGCTATCTTCTAATTTATTGTAACAGTCCTTATATATAACTTGCGGTGTGTGCAAATCAATAAGTTCCTCTAGAAATAAGTACGCAGCTAACTTTTTCCAGTTTTAATTTTTTTTTCACTGTTTAAATACAAGTCAACAGTCCATGATTGAATCTTGTAGTTAGTGTGTCAACAACATATACACACATACTCTTTTTTAGAGCACACTGTTACATTTTGAAATGTCTTCTTCAAAACTATCAACTGAAATATCTGTGTCCTGTTCTTCTACTCCTCCTGTTTCCCGAGAGTCCTGCTCAGGAAAAAAGAATCAGAACTGCACATCATCAGAAACTTTTTCTACGTCTGCCACAGTACCATGCAAACGTGCTCTATTAATTTCTCCTAAACATAAAGAAGGAGTTTTCAAATACTAGAGCCTTCTAACTAAAGTTCACATTGTTGAGTGGTGAGCAGCTAACACCCTGAAAGGATGAAAGTGATTTGGCAGCCTTTCTTTGATAAAGAAGCTAGTGAGTGTCCCTGAACATTTGTATGCTTTCTATCCTTGCAAGGATCCAATCCATGTAAAGTACTTATTTAGTGTTTTAAACTTTGCCTTTGAAAGATATATAGGAATTGTATTAATATATCAATGGATTGCTGTTGAATACTATAAAAACTCCTACAAGTCCATTTGTATACAGGGCCTGTTGCATCTTCCCTGAACCTCTTTTTCAATAACTTGTTCTACATTTCTAGGTTCCATCACCTCTTTCACTATATGAGTGCCATTCTTCATCTCATAACATCAGACTCTTTGATCAATAGCATAAACTAATCTGTTATCCTGGAGATAGCTTTCTTCGTTCTAGAAAGGTATATGTATCCATTCTCCACTAAAAACTATACAAAGATTACTCTTATTCACTAATATTTTCTTCTGGTCTTTCTCCTCATGCACAACACCATTTTGTCAAGAGTCTTCATTCTATTTATAATCAAAATGAAAAGCGACCTCTTAAATTAAAGGCCTTATCAACTACTCACTCAACTAGTTTTTTCTGTTTTAGTGCCTCTCTCCTTCTTCTATACTTCTTCATAGTTCTCAGTAGATTTGCAACCACTCTACTATGAAATATCCTGGCTCTGATTTCCTTTAACTGCTTCTGTCTCCTGGTTAAGGTATGTCCTTTTTTGTTACATTCTTTCTTTTTCTTGCAATATAGACTTTGTCCACTCTTCTTGTTTCTCATAGTTAATCTTTGCAAATGTCCACATATATGTTTTAGGAAATTACTTTGTCCTCTTAACAGTAGCTCTTTTTTCTTTCACCAGTTTTTCTGCATTTTGCCCCCTTTGTGTCTCAGTGCTGCATAGATACTGTAGTTGCTTTTTCAACCAAGCTTTTGTAGGCACTCTAATTTTATGTAGTTATGTAGTTCTGTAAAAAAAGTATATTTTAATTTTTATTCTAGCCAACATACCAATTACTTTACTACTAACTAACACATAATACAAAATCATTTTTTATGTTATGTTGCCTTTTTAAATCTACAGATGAACATAGCTCTATAACTCCATGCACTTACTGCAATATACCAAACC
Source organism: Lissotriton vulgaris (assembly GCF_964263255.1). Classification (NCBI taxonomy): domain Eukaryota; kingdom Metazoa; phylum Chordata; class Amphibia; order Caudata; family Salamandridae; genus Lissotriton; species Lissotriton vulgaris. The sequence goes on from NW_028243227.1 coordinate 50,277, forward strand.
CAGGGTAAACACAAAACTTAATATATTAGTTGCCTTTTAATATTGTAGCATCCTCGCCTACAACACAGTTGTACCACATCTCAGTTCTCACTTATAAATGGTAATAGACCATTTTATCTACTGTAGTAAATTTAAAAACTAAACATCAACCAAAGTGTAAAAGTACATACAGTGTCTCAATACTGTAAATCCCAAAACACAAAATAGGAGCTATTTCTGTGCCTCTCTACAACAGTGTCACTACTAGATTTAGTGTTTTAGTACTGTACATTTTGGAAAACAGAGCATAAAAACATCTACACATTAATCTCTATCAGAGCATATAGCTCATTAATTCTTCCAAGTGCATGCAAACAGGACAGGTTACTAATATTTTTCACAGGTTGGTTCTAAAAGACTACATATTCATCCCTACAACTTGTAAATACATGTGATTGTGGTTCTATACAAACATACTCCCTGGATGATTGGATGAGTGCATTGGGTAGTGCCTCGTGATATCCTGAGAATATTGGTAGTGCCTGGATAACTCCCTGAGTATATGGGAACTGCATCAGTGTAATGAATGAAATTTATTGTGATGCAGTCTTATAAAGCTCACTATTACCCCACGGGTATCCTGGTGCTGAAGTAACATTTGCTCCCCTATTTGCACGTATTCCCCTGAAGATGACTGTTCTGCATAACACCCTTGGTAAGAGCCAGGTTTTAAGTTTCTTCCTAAAGTGTAGGAAATCTTCTATTTCGGTACAAAAGGGGGTGGTGATGGACGGAGCATCTGAATCAATCAAACACTCACACCCAGTCAAAAGATCTGGGTTTAATCCATCAATGCTCTTTAGCCCACTCTGCCACCCCAGATCAGATATGGCTATATGCAAATCAGTCTGACCCTGTGCCTCATGGGAACAGTCCAGCCCGAACTGCCAAGCCATGTCTTCCCTGGACCACCCCCTTTTGTACCACTTTTGGCCGCCATAAGTGTGGCAGGGTATGCTCAGACGTGAGTCCCTTGCTCACTTTGCCACTGGATTCAAGCAAGCCGGGCTGAAGACGGCTGGAATGCCAGAAACCGGTCCTCGGAAGCTTGTTTCCAGCCCAGGGAAGGCATGGCTTGGAAGTTCGGGCTCCATCCATCACCACCCCCTTTTGTACCCGAAATCCTCTATTTGCCTAAGATTAGGCGGGAGTTTGTTCCACAAACAAGCAGCTGCACAGCTAAATTCTCTACCTCCAAACCTAGTGGTTCTAATTCTCGGTGTGCTAACCAGATGGGCTGCAGAGGATCGAGGACTTTTTTCAGAGGCATACCAGACAATTTTTTTCTGCAATGGCCCCGGCCCTAGTCCATGCAGTGCCTTAAAAATGATACAGAGTGACTTGAACTGTATTCTCTGTGGTATTAAAAGCCAGTGGAGCTCTTAAAGGGACACAGAGGTAGAAAATCAATGTGGCTTCTTTAGAGCTAGTTTTGCAGCTATCGTCTGAATACTTTGAAGTTTTATGATCAGAAAGTTAGGGGCACCCAGTTTCAGGGCATTATAATAGTCCAGTCGACTCAAAATTACACTTCTTAGCACGAGTGCCTTGGATGTCATTGGAAGCATAGGGGGTATTTTCCGCAGTGCTCTGATAAGGGAGAAGCATGTTCCAACCATTTTAATTACGTGGGATTCTAGACTCAGCTTGTCATCAAAAACTACCCCCAGATTACGTACTGCCTCAGAGGGTGTAGGGGGCTTATTTGAGGGGGTAGGCCAAAAATTAGCCGGGTGCGGACGAGGAACTTCCTTGACTGTGCAATACAGAATCAGTGGTTCCATATCTGCATAGTTACTGTCTCTGTGTTTTCATGAGTATATTGCAACTATATGGGTGTTTGGATGAGTGCATTAGTAGTGCCTGAATGATTAGATAAATCCATAACTAATGCTTCAATGACTCAATATATGCATAGATAGTGGTTGGATGATTAAATGAGAGCAACTCTAGTGCCTGGATGATAACAGAAGTGCAGGCATAGTTTTTAGGTGATATATTTAGTGCATGGATAGTGTGTACGTGATTGTTTAAGTGCATGTGTAGTACCTGGCAGATTGGAAGAGTGCATGAGTAGAGTTTCAGTGATTGAATGAGTACATGACTGCTCCCCATGTGTTTTTGGTTAATTGATTAGTTAGTGCCTGGGTGATTAGATAAATACATGGGTAGCACCTGGAGAATTTAATGAGTGCATCAATAGTGCCTGGCTGATTATAAGAGTGTATGACTAATGTCAGAGTAATTGCATGAGTCCATTGTTAAAGCTTGAGTGATTGAATGAAAGCAAATGTATTGCTGTGGTGATTGTATTAGTGCAAGAGTATTGCCTCAGTAATTTGATGAGGGCATAGATACTGGAAGGGTGATATGTTCACTGCAATGGTACTTCCTGCCTAGTTGGATGAGTGCATGACTAGTGCCTGATTTTTTATATTAGGGCATGAGTTGTGCCTCAGTAGTTGGATGAGTGCATGGATTATAAGTGTGTGTTTGGATGAGTGCATGGGTTGTGCCTGGGTGTTTGAATGACTGAATAGGTACAGCTTTGGTGATTGCATATGTGAATGGTTAGTGCCTGGGTGATTAGATGAATGCATGGGTAGTGCCTGCGTAGTTCAATGAGTACATAATTATTGCCTGCGTAATTTGAAGAGTGCATGTGTAGTGCCTGGGTGATGGAATGAGTGCGTGGATAGTGCATGAGTGATTCGATATTTGCCTGAGTAGTGGCTGGGTGATTGGATGAGTGCCTGAGTAGTGCTTGGGTGACTGTAAAGTACCTTGATTGCTGTTAGATACATACCAGTTGTGCCTATATCTGTGACTCATTGTTGAACTCCTTCTGTCAGTATCAAACTACCTGCTTTGGTGTATCCATTCTTTTCTACTGAGCTATGTGCCAGAAAAGTCTAGATATCACTCTTCATATAAAATTGGATACATGCCTCTAAAGGAGCATACATTGCTCAGTTACTTAGCATGCACATGTATCGGTAAGTTTCTAAAATTGAAAACAACAATTCTCAATTTTTTAAAGCACAAAATCTTTTCTTAATGGCATACCTACATTATTTCCAAATATGTCTAGTGTGTTTGAAACATACATTCAGCATTTCTCAAAGAAACGTTACATTCCAAAGCGAAGCTAGCACAAGAATTCTCAACAGAGCATGTTTAAAGAAATACACCACCCTCACCATAAACATGAAATTTTCACCAGCCTTAAAAAACATTGAGCGACCTGTAAACATATTTGAGATTTCATGATAGATATACACCTTCAAGCCATCTTTTCAAAAATATAGAGTTCCCTGCATCTTTCATTGAAATGAGTCCCACTGTACAAATAACTATCTGCAACCACAAAAAACATATCTTACCATCTAAGCATATGTAAACCGGTCATATAAGTTAAAAACCACATTGACAAACTCTTCCTAATGCATACTGAACATGTATAACTATTTTATAATTCATATACTGGTGCAGAACATTTTCTTATCTTTTATTTGTGACAACACCACTACTGTTTACTAATGTGACAAAAAGCACTACAACTCCCAAAATGCAAATAATGACAGATGTATCTATTCTGCACATGATGCTTAGACATTTAAAACATTCATAGTTTTCAATCCTTTCCTCATTGTAACTTTCAACAATACTTTACTCTTATTTTTCTATAAACTGCATATTGCAATAAAGGGGCACTAATTAATTTTCCTCTTACTTCCCAAAACATTCCGTACTAACATCTTAAACACATACACTCTAATAGATACAGTTCACCTCATATATTTTTTCATATAACTCTGATAGTCTTTTGTTTTATCAAACTCCCATCTACATCTACATTTTCATTTCTAATGTAATTTGATTAAATAACTAAAAGGTAATCTACATACCAGTAAATTGAGTTTGTAGAGTATATTGTTGTTCTAGCTCTTTTTATATAGTTTTGACACTGTTAGGATTTGTACAAACTAAGCACAAGAACTGTACACCTCTCTCATACAAAGCAACGATAAAATGTCAACCTCTTCAACTTTCCTATCTGTGATCATGCAAAAGGTAGCACATTAAATAATGTCTTTCATTTTAGAGTATTCTACCTCCATTTGTGAATGGTTAGTATCTTTTAACCCTTTCCCTCTCTTTCAAAAAAGAGATTCCTGTTTATGTATGCTCTGGACATTGCAGAGTAATCGTGAAAAAAATGGTAGTCCAAACCTATATTTAACTTTCGTTTTTTTAAATTTAAATACTGCAGAACAGTTTACTAAATAGTGCTGAATTTCAATTCTGTCATAACTCTTATACTTAAAAAAATAAATCTCTACCTCTTTAAAACCCTCCCAATTCACTCTTAGCGGACAGTGTGTAACAACTCAGTAGAATCAGTAGGTCATAAGTTAAAAGCACATTCTAGAAGAACCATGCTACTTCCAAATGAGTTGCAGCAGGTTTGGTTTACTCCACAGACTGAAAAGCATATCCATGTCTGTATTACATTTCTTTTTTTAAACAAGGGCTTCTTGCTAATGCATCCGACACCCTACCTAATTTTGTTCCCTAACATGCTGACAGCATCCAATGCTATATACATATACATATATTCACTGAAAAAAACATAGGTTTCACACCAGTTATAGTTAGGAATTAGCATTTAAAAAAACCTATTAAATTCACTGAAAAAAACGTAGGTTTCACACCAGTTATAGTTACCTGGACATTTTACTGACATAAAACCATTGAAATTCCCAAGTTATAGTTAGTTGGACTCACTATAACTTGCGCGCCTGCAATGCACTGCTGATGATGTCACATATTACATCACTCATGACATGGTCAGTGACATCACTCATGACATCACTGATGACACCATCCAGTGAATGTGTGTCTTCCTGAAAAATAAATTTGTTTTATATATGTATTTGTAAAGGTCGATGGAAGAATAAATGGTTAAATAAGTGTGTAAATGGATGTTTAAAAAAAAAAAAGATTTGTTAACTGCCTTATTAAGTGTATCTTAGTGAATACATATATTAGCGAGTAACTTTTAAATATTGAAATATATGTATCAGTGTTTCACTTTGTGCATAAGTGGCTGCATTGGTTGGTGACTGACTAACTGTTTGCATGTGTTTTGAAGACAGCATATGTGCAGGACTGTATGGGTGGATGAGTGTGTATATGTGTGTGTTAGTGAGTGAATGACTGTCTCACTAGTGTCTTTATCAGTAACTACATATGTTTTAATCTATTATATGTGAGTATTGATGTATATTAGTGAGTATATGTGAGAGCGAGAGATTGTAAGAGTTCCTGTTTAAATAAGTATGTGTTTCTATAAGTGATTGTTTAAAAGAGTAAGTATGTGTAAATTTCCATAGAAGTAAAGTGGTAGTGTGTGTATAGTTCTATATGCAAATAAATGGATGTTCAATAGTTTATTTGCATGTGTGAGTATGTGTGTGAGTAACTTTTGGATGACTGTCGGTGTGTAACAGGATGTATAGGTGTATCACTACATATGATGAGTGAGTATATGTATGAGTGACTATTGGTGAATGAGTGGATGTGTATATAGATGGTGGAATTACTGAATTGTTTGTTGTAACTGGTATGAGTATCTCCATTTTTTTGAAAATGTTAATTTCTATTTTTTGAATATGTGTTTTAAGTGTTACATTACACTGAAAGGAGGTCTGTCACTCTGTCAGTGATGTCATGAGAGATGTTACTGACCATGTCATGAGTGATGTAATATGTGACATCATCAGCAGTGCACTGTTTTTTTCAGTGAATTTAATAGGTTTTTTAAATGCTAATTCCTAACTATAACTGGTGTGAAACCTATGGTTTTTTCAGTGAATTTCATAGGTTTTTTAAATGCTAATTCCTTTCTATATCGAGTTTGTAACCTACGATTTTTTTTTAATTTGCTGATTTGTGTGAGTATTATTTAGTATTATTTTTTTTTATAATAATATATTTTTAATTTTTTCTAATCATTTTTTTGGGGGCGCTCTGGGTCCGCGCACCGGTAAGCTCTCCGGAGAGCGCACCCAGAGCGCTACTTCCGTTCGTGTAAAAAAATATGAATGAAAAGTAAATATTAACGCAAGACATTTAGTACCAACATATAAAAGCAGTTTTTTTTAATAAGGAAATGAAAATAATTTTGTATTTCCGTGAAACTATCAAAACGTCACTTCGGCGCGCCGCGTAAGCGCCTCCGGAAGCGCCTACGTTCGCGCCACGTATGCGCCCCCGGAAGCGCCTAAGTTCGTGCCGCGTATGCGCACCCGGAAGCGCTCCGGTGCACGCAGCGTCAGCGCGTCAAGTCATGTGACCTTAAAATAACACTTTTCATTGGTTGCTAACAGTTGTTTTTTACAAAGAATGAAATCCCCACCGATTTCCTTCACTTCTTCTTTCACTTTTGTAACTGAAAGACCTGCCTTTTTTTCTCCTCCATCTTGCTTGGTTAATCATGGCTGCCAGACCATCCAGCAGTGAAGATGAGCCTGAATTCATTGATGAAGAGCCTCCTCAGCCAAAGGTGAAAGAGCATTTCATCTGGAATTTTTTTTCCATACCAGATGGCCAGAAAAAGTTGAATGCTCCAAAAGTGGAGTGCAGGATCTGCAAAAAAGTCCTGTCACGGGGTGACCCCAAAAAGAAATATTCTTTTGGGAACTTCACAATGCTTCGCCATGTGGAGAGGAGGCACCCCCAGAATTTTGCCCTGGAAAGTGTCAGGGCTCTGGCACAAGAGGTTCCCAGTGATGGGGCCTCTACATCCACCGGAGGAGCAACTACTTCTATGAGGGGGAGATCGCAGGAGCTGGTTCCAAACATTCAGCCTGCATTCAACAAGGGTGTCCTGAAATGTAGATACTGCGATCAACTCCTTACCTTTGGGGAGCAAAGTGTCCTGCTCATGGTTCGAGCATTGGAGAACCATCGCTGCCGTTCCCAGCCCTAATTTTTGTTGTTGTTTTTTTTGCTCCTGTTGAGCAGCTTCCATTCCCTGTTTTGCTTCTGTTCTAAAAAAAGAAAAAAAAAAGTTCTTTTCAGAACTACCTCCAATTCTCATCAAAGAGCTATATTCTTAAAAAAATGAAAAAGAGTAAGTGAAGTGGAGTGCATTGATAATGGAAAGGAAAATGAGTAAGAAAGAACAGAAAGGTATGAGAGGAGAAAGGAAGTGAAGTAGGGGGACTGAAAGAAGGTGAATGTTGGGAAGGAAAGTAAGGAGAAGGAGAGTGAACATGGGGAATGTGGATATTCAAAAAAATTTTTGAAAAGGAACGGGGGTGTGGAAGGGTAAGAAAAGATGCATTGCTGGAGTTGCATCATTTTTGTGACACAGTCCAGCAATGCATCACTTTTGCGCTTACAGATACGTCTGAAATACTGACGTATCAGTAAGAACTTCCAACATAATACGTCATATATTTAATATGACGCATGAATAGAAGACTGAAGGCCTCATTTATGAGGCCATGCGTCACTTTAACGCCACCGGTGCGTCACTTTTTGTGATGCACCAGTGCTGTAAATAATGCACCTTATTCAGTCATATTTACAAAGTGACGCATCTAGGTAGATGTGTCACTTTGTAAACCCCTGCGCCACATTATACCTACGTCAGGTGTAATGTATGCAAAAGGGACGTATTGACGCAAGAAAGGGTCGTAGAGGTGACGCAGTGAAATCTATGAGATATCACTGCGTCACTTTTATGACGCTGCTGCGTCCAAATCTTACGGCTGTTTCACAGCAGGCATGCAGGCCCTTTCACATGGGGCCTGGCCCCATGTGAAAGGATGCATTGCTGGAGTTGCATCATTTTTGTGACACACTCCAGCAATGCATCACTTTTGCGCTTACAGATACGTCTGAAATACTGACGTATCTGTAAGAACTTCCGACATAATACGTCATAAATTTAATATGACGCATGACTAGAAGACTGAAGGCCTCATTTATGAGGCCATGCATCACTTTAACGCCACCGTAGCGTCACTTTTTGTGACGCACCAGTACAGTAAAAAATCCACCTTATTCAGTCATATTTACAAAGTGACGCATCTAGGTAGATGCGTCACTTTGTAAGCCCCTGCGCCACATTATACCTACGTCAGGTGTAATGTATGCAAAAGGGACGTATTGACGCAAGAAAGGGTCGTAGAGGTGACGCAGTGAAATCTATGAAATATCACTGCGTCACTTTTATGACGCTGTTGCGTCCAAATCTTGTGCCTGTATCACAGCAGGCGTAAGACTGATGCAAGCCCTTTCATATGGGGCCTGGCCCCATGTGAAAGGATGCATTGCTGGAGTTGCATCATTTTTGTGACGCACTCCAGCAATGCATCACTTTTGTGCTTACAGATACGTCTGAAATACTGACGTATCTGTAAGTACTTCCGACATAATATGTCATATATTTAATATGACGCATGACTTGAATACTAAAGGCCTCATTTATGAGTCCATGCGTCACTTTAACGCCACCGGTGCGTCACTTTTTGTGACGCACCAGTGCTGTAAATAATGCACCTTATTCAGTCATATTTACAAAGTGACGCATCTAGGTAGATGTGTCACTTTGTTAGCCCCTGCGCCACATTATACCTACGTCAGGTGTAATGTATGCAAAAGGGATGCATTGACGCAAGAAAGGGTCGTAGAGGTGACGCAGTGAAATCTATGAGATATCACTGCGTCACTTTTATGACGCTGTTGCGTCCAAATCTTACGCCTGTTTCACAGCAGGCGTGCAGGCCCTTTCACATGGGGCCTGGCCCCATGTGAAAGGATGCATTGCTGGAGTTGCATCATTTTTGAGACACACTCCAGCAATGCATCACTTTTGCGCTTACAGATATGTCTGAAATACTGACGTATCTGTAAGAACTTCCGACATAATACGTCATAAATTTAATATGACACATGACTAGAAGACTGAAGGCCTCATTTATGAGGCCATGCGTCACTTTAACGCCATCGGAGCATCACCTTTTGTGACGCACCAGTACAGTAAAAAATGCACCTTATTCAGTCATATTTACAAAGTGACGCATCTAGGTAGATGCGTCACTTTGTAAGCCCCTGCGCCACAGTATACCTACGTCAGGTGTAATGTATGCAAAAGGGACGTATTGACGCAAGAATGGATCGTAGAGGTGACGCAGTGAAATCTATGAGATATCACTGCGTCACTTTTATGACGCTGTTGCATCCAAATCTTGTGCCTGTATCACAGCAGGCGTAAGACTGATGCAAGCCCTTTCACATGGGGCCTGGCCCCATGTGAAAGGATGCATTGCTGGAGTTGCATCATTTTTGTGACACACTCCAGCAATGCATCACTTTTGCGCTTACAGATACGTCTGAAATACTGATGTATATGTAAGTACTTCCGACATAATATGTCATATATTTAATATGACGCGTAACTAGTAGACTGAAGGCCTCATTTATGAGGCCATGCGTCACTTTAACGCCACCGGTGCGTCACTTTTTGTGACGCACCAGTGCTGTAAATAATGCACCTTATTCAGTCATATTTACAAAGTGACGCATCTAGGTAGATGTGTCACTTTGTTGACCCCTGCGCCACATTATACCTACGTCAGGTGTAATGTATGCAAAAGGGACGTATTGATGCAAGAAAGGGTCGTAGAGGTGACGCAGTGAAATCTATGAGATATCACTGCGTCACTTTTATGACGCTGTTGCGTCCAAATCTTACGCCTGTTTCACAGCAGGTGGGCAGGCCCTTTCACATGGGACCCCCCTTTTATCTTGGCCCCCGCTTGACGAATCCCCCCGAAACTTTCAAGGAAGAACCGGAGCTCCGCGATACGTCACGATCATGTTTTCGTTCACGATATTGGCGCTTACGGGACGCTCCTCGGAGCGCACCCCGGGGCGCTTTATAAAAGTACGCTTTTCGGGGCGCTCCCCGTGGCGCGCACCGGGAGCGCTCCAAAGCAAAAATAAAAAAAAATAAAAAAAATAAAATAATAAAAAATTGGGAAAAATTGTAGGTACTGGTAGCCCTATTCTCAAATGGTTTTTACGAAAATTAACTTTGAAAAAAATATATATTGTGCTACATTGGGCTATATATATGTTAGAGCCAAAATGTAGCCCAAATGTAGCCCAATGTAGCCCAATGTAGCCCATTATAGCCCAAAGATGGCCACCAGAGACAAAAAAAAAAATGTAGCCCAAATATCAGCCAGATGTAGCCCAACTGTAGCCCAATGACAGAATGTACCAGAGTGTTCTAAACAACTAGAGCGATAACAGTCTTACTTATAAAGTGAGACTTATAGTTAGGAATTAGCATTAAAAAAAACTATGAAATTCACTGAAAAAACCATAGGTTTCAGACCAGTTATAGTTAGGAATTAGCATTTAAAAAACCTATGAAATTCACTGAAAAAACCATAGGTTTCACACCAGTTATAGTTAGGAATTAGCATTTAAAAAACCTTTGAAATTCACTGAAAAAACAATAGGTTTCACACCAGTTATAGTTAGGAATTAGAATTTAAAAAACCTATTAAATTCACTGAAAAAACCATAGGTTTCACACCAGTTATAGTTAGCTGGAAATTTTACTGATATAAAACCATTGAAATTCCATGTTATAGTTAGTTGGACTCACTATAACTTGCGCGTGTAATGCACTGCTGATGACGTCACATATTATATCACTCATGACATGGTCAGTGACATCGCTCATGACATCACTGATGACACCATCCTTGTGACAGAGTGACAGACCTCCTTTCACTGTAATGTAACCCATGAAACACATATTGAAAAATATAAATTAATTTTTTTTTAAAAATGGAGATACCCATACCAGTTACAACAACCAATTCAATAATTCCACCATCTATATACACATTCACACATTCACCAACAGTTCTATATAGTCACTCATACATATACTCACTCATCAGATGTAGTGATACACCTATACATCCTGTTACACACCGACAGTCATCCAAAAGTTACTCACACACATACTCACACATGCAAATAAACTTTTGAACATCCATTTATTTGCATATACAGCTATACACACACAACCACCTTACTTCTAAGGAGACTTACACATACTTACTCTCTTAAACAATCCCTTATAGAAACACAAACTTTTTAAAACAGGAACTCTTACAATCTCTCACTCTCACATATACTCACTTATATACATCAATACTCACATATACTAGATTAAAATATATGTAGTTACTGATAAAGACACTAGTGAGACAGTCATTCACTCACTAACACACATATATACACACACATCCACCCATACAGTCCTGCACATATGCTGTCTTCAAAAGACATAGAAACAGTGAGTCAATCATTGATGCACCTATGTGTTAAGTAACACCCCCACCAAATCATACAGACACTTATACTGATACTAAAAAAAATCTAATAACCCATATACCCACATATGTAGCTACTCACCAACCCATGCAGCCACTTATACACAAAGTGAAACACTGATACAAACATTTAAATATTTAAACAATACTCGCTAATATATGTATTCACTAAGATACACTTAATAAGCCAGTTAACCAATCAATTTTTTTTTTTAAAAACATCCATTAAGACACTTATTTAAACATGTATTTTTCCATCGACCTTTACATATACATATATAAAACATATTTATTTTTCAGAAAGACACACATTCACTGGATGGTGTCATCAGTGATGTCATGAGTGATGTCACTGACCATGTCATGAGTGATGTAATATGTGACGTCATCAGCAGTGCATTACACGCGCAAGTTATAGTGAGTCCAACTAACTATAACGTGGAATTTCAATGGTTTTATGTCAGTAAAATTTCCAGCTAACTATAACTGGTGTGAAACCTATGGTTTTTTCAGTGAATATATATATATATATATATATATATATATATATATATATATATATATATATATATATATATATATCAGCAGCAAAACAGCAACTCCACACACGCCACTTCCAATCACCCAAGATCGGCGAAGCGAGAAGGGAGAGACGGACCACAGGATCTGGCTTCCGGTTAATTTTTAATGTGCAAGTGAGGCAACAACAACACAACGCGTTTCCGGCCCGTAGGCCCTTGGTCACATGTAAAGTTGTTACAGATTTTTTTTCTTTTATAAATGCTTGTGATAACACACCATGCCCCTCAGTTCAAAAGGTTACAGCGGTCACCTGACCAGAGATATAGAAGAGATACTATACATTAAATCTTCAATTGATCGGTATATAACATTAAATAAATTCTGTCGTGGGACTAAAATTCCTCATAAAAACAGAAAATTCAACGCTAGAGAAATTGCACTATTTTTACATAGAAGTAATAAATATAGCAGCGTAAATGCAAGATATTCCTGTGTCGCAGGATATTGGAGTCTTCCAGGATAAATCCCTAGTTTTCGGTCTTCCTGCAATACAACATAAAACAATTTCTTGAGTAATTTAGAAAAGCTAATAACACTATTTTTAGCATAAGGGACAAGAAATTCTCCAAGGTGAAAAAAGCAAATAAGAATATAAATAGGGCGAAAAATGCCTATTAAAATTGGAAAGTAACAACAAAGTAGATTCTGTGCAAGCATGGCTATCCCAAGTAGTGCAAAATTTCTGATGGACAAAAGTGCTACAGCAGAGATGTACATGAGCGGTTAAAAACTATTATGATTAAATATGTAATTACAATAAAACCTAGGAGTATACCAACATTTCATTGAAAAACATAAAATACTTACAAATGTTAAAACCACCCATATCATCAAGTGTAAAAACAGTGAGCACCACATAAACCCAGTGGGCTTTACCACAGGCAGGAACTGTGCAATATATACAAAAATATACAGAAAAAACGAAGCGAGGATAGAGGCAACAGGGAACCTGACTGCCTCTATATGACAGTACTGAAAGATATTGGGAATACTGCACCTTGTGACTATACAATCATCATGAATTTCAGAATCAATGGGCCTCAGGGAAACTGACGGCCTTACCTAGGGGCTAAATTAATCCACAGATCTTATGTGAATAGTCGGGTCAGCGAACAGATATGCATACCCAGAGGAAGACAGAGAAGATGTACATCTGAGACTGCTTTATAAATAGGTGTACATATCTTCGGAGTTATTCAACCCATTGGGCCATCTACTATCAAACTGTAGTATCATGTTCGTCTCTAGCTGTCTAAGTAACTGCTCTCTATCACCCCCTCTTCGTAGTTTGGGGACGGCATCTACCACATAATATGTAAGACAATTCAGGTCTTTATTGTGTAGCGCTCAGGTGTTGCAGTATCCTGACGTGCACTTGTAGTTTAGTACTGCCTATATAATTAAGGCCACAAGTGCACGTCAAGACATATACTGCGAATTCCGTTTTGCAGTTGTAGAAGCCAGAGATGGGAACCAAATGGTTCCCAAAAGCAGTTTGAAAGTGGGTTTTATTCGTGCCAAATTTGCATGCCCTGCAAGATGAGCATTTTCGGAAACCTGTGGCCGGCTTCAGCCATAATGTTTTCTGTCTTATCTCTGGGCTGCTAACATTCAGGACTGACCCCATATTTTTAGCCCTACTGAAGGTAATCAAAGGACCAGGAAGTAGTGCACCCAAAACAGGATCGGTTAAGAGAATAGGCCAATTTATTTTGACAATGCTTCTGATTTTATTATCTTCATTACAGAATGCTGTGATCAATCGGGGGCAGTCTTTGTCCATCATGGTAGACTCTGCAGTTTCTGTAATCTCATTGTCAGGTACATTGGAAACAAATAAGCTTTCCCTAGAATGCATTTCTGCCTTCTTCAAAGCTTGTTTCAAGATCTTGTCAGTGGCTTTAAGCCTCGTATTCAACTGCCCTAGACAGTGGTCAAACTCGGTGGGAGTACTACATATCCGTTTTAATCTTAGGATTTCCCCAGGGGTATGCTCGCAATAGTGTGCCTGGGATGCAAGCTAGTCGCATGCAAGGTTGTATTCCCAGCAGTGGACTTCCTAAACAGGGTAGTTTCTACTTTGTCATCCTTGATAAATACTTTCACGTCCAGGAAATCAATTTCATTCTGACTCATTTTTAAAGTGAAATGTAGATTTAAATCATTGTTGTTAATTTCCTGGATGAAGAGAGCCGCTTCTTGTGCATCCCCTTGCCACAAGATGAATATATCATCTATGTAGCGTAGGTATTTTACAATATTGTTGTTGACCAAGGAATGATGTTGCCTATTCAGGACCTGCTCCTCCCACCAGCCAACGTGTAAACACGCATAGCTGGGGGAGAAACAGGAACCCATGGCTACTCCCCTCAATTGCCTCCATATATCCTTTCCGTACAAAAAATAATTATTATGGAGACACCAGTCTATCAGGCTAAGGATGACTTTGTTATGTTGGAAAAATTCAACCAGACGTTTATTCAAAAAGTGTTCAGTGGTCTTTAAACCAGCACTGTGAGCTATGCTAGTATAAAGGGATTCTACATCCATAGAAATTAGCCACATGTCCTTCTTCCACCCCATATCTTGTAGTTTAACTAGGAAGTCTCCAGTATCTTTTAAGTAACTGGGCAGCGCCTTCACCAAATCCTGTAAGAAATAATCTATATACCTCCCTACGTGCTCGCCAGTGCTCTTAATAGCGGAGATAATGGGTCTCCCAGGGGTAGGCTGTATGCATTTATGAATCTTAGGTATAAGATAAAATACAGGGAATACAGGAAAGGCATTGTGCATGAATTTTAGTTCCTCTGAGGAGATTAGCCCCTCCCTATGCCATTTGTTCAGCAGTTTCAAGAGGATATCCTTTGCCTTGTCATAGTCTTTATGTGTTGTTTTCTCATAGCAGCTTGAGTTGTTTAGTTGGTGGTAAGTGTTGGACCCGGCCTCGTGGCATGGCCCTCGCTGACCCCGCATAGCCCAGAACGACGGACAGAACTAATTCCCGTCTACCCAGATCTATACACGAGACTCCTACATCGGACCTGAAACGACCTCCAGACCGCGTGCCAGCACCCATGCACGTGACCAGCAGACTCCATGTTTTGGCCACCCCGGCCAGCCGGCCACCTTCTTCCCTTTCGGCAGCCTCTGGACGCTCCCGGCTGCAGCTAGGTGTGCGCGTCCGGCGCGCCCGACTCGACAAGGGGGGTGAACGACTCCCCAAGTACCCGAAACTAAGGTGTCCATCACCCCTCCGGCCCCCTCCAGAGGAACTGGATGTCCTCACACCTCCGAACCATCCCTCGATCGCACCTTGTGGCTTCCTAGTGAGCTGGCTCCAGGCCTTGATGGGCGTCTGGGATTCCCTGGATGCATGGTCCAAAAGCATCAAAGACACCACCGCCCAGACAATCAGGCGCCTGGCCCTCGGACCTCCGGCCTCCTGCCTCTGAGGGTCCGGACATCAAAGAGCTCCTGAACTGTAAGACAGCCTGCCTTCCATCTAGTCGGCAGTTGTATCTTGGACAAGAAAGCCCTGCTGATCTGATCGCGGCTGACCTTGAGGAGAACAGACTCTAACCCAGCGAGCCCTGCTGACGTCATCGCGGCTCATCCTCGAATCTACAGAACGGAACCATCGGAGCCTGCTGACGCTGTCGCAGCTCCCTCTCGAATAGCAAGACCTGAACCATCGGAGCCCTGCTGACCTTGTCGCGGCCCACTCTTTAGAATGAGAGACACTTGCTACCATCCAGAGCCCTGCGGACGCTGTCGCGGCTCCACCTGTCCACGAGTACGACGAAGTACTACTGACCAAGCCCTGCTGACCTCGTCGCGGCTTGAAGAACTCTCCGGTCCGGCTGGACCATCAACGCTACCCTCACGTCTATCTGAAACTGAAGTGAGTAGGACAGCAAGTCCCATCGCCAGCCCCCATACCCCCCAGTTCGAGGATTGAGAACTGTGCGCAGGGAGCATGGCCTGCCAGCTGGCGCCTAAGACTGTCCCGCTTCCCCGTTCCCTTACTACGAGACTTTTGCGACCCCTCGATTGCCTTGTATTGATCCTCATTTTTATCTTGATAAATGTTCATACTTGTTAAAGATTCACGGTGTGGTGTCCGTTCATAAGTGTGGTGTGTCGACAGTGTGTACGATCAGTCCTCCCCAGCGGGGACTCCCCCTTGATAAGACTCGGCAGTATTTGTGGGAGAGGAGGTCCCGGGTGGTTAGGAGAGTCATCTTGACCCCTGGGTGCACCGCCTTCCAACATTGGTGGCAGCGACGCGATACGAACCTACGTCTAAATATCGTACCACTGATACACTACCTGAACCCACACGTAGCAAACGCACGAGAAAGAAAGAGCAATAATGACGTCCACAGAATCTGGTGTGAAGATGACATTCGATAAAGACCTCTTGGAAGACCACACCCATAGAGAGCTAAAACAGTTCTGCAAAGAACTGAGTATCCCGAGTACCGGACTAAGTACTAAGGAAGATTTCCAGAAAGCGCTAACCGCTTGGGTAGAGTCCGGAGCACCCCTCCCCCCGACCGAAGACGACGAGGGAGGGAGGCCACAGACCGAACCCGGTACACCGGCCGGTGAGAGAATCCAGCAACCAACCCGGAGCCCAGCAACCGGGAGAGATCGGTCCTCGGAAGAGAGGGCCGACCGAGAACGTGACCGAAACCATGAGCTCGAACTGGCATGCCTCATATTGGAAGGCGAACTCAAACTTGCAGAAAAGAAGTTGGTGGTTGAGCAGTTGCGGCTCCAGGGAGAGCTAGAGGAGAAGAAGTTCCAGAGGGAGCATGAAGGTAGGAAACTTCAGCTCGAGCACGAGCGCAGCCTCAAAGAACTCGAATTGAAAGCCAGAACAGAAGCAACTGGATCACCGGGACTTGGAGAGCAGGTGGTCCCCAAAGTAACGAAGGTTTACATCCCCAAAGACGTCGTGAAGGATTTTTACAAGGGAGACAACATCCAGCAGTGGTTCAAGGCCTACGGGGTTGCCATGTCCGCCCACCGGGTCCCCGAGAAGGACTGGGGGGCTGGCCTGTGGAGCCGCTTCCTCAGCGAGGGAAGAGACACCCTGCTGGACCTACCGACCGCACACATGAACGCCTACCCCCACATGAAAGACGCTTTCCTTTTCCGCTACGGCCTCACGCCGGAAATGTATCGCCAGCGGTTTAGGGAGTGCAACAAGATTCCTGGCACCACCTGGGTAGATTATGTGAACTACTACACCCGGGCCCTCGATGGGTGAATCAAGGGCAGCAATGTGACCACCTTCGAAGGCCTAGTCGACCTAGTCGCTTACGAGCACCTGTCCACCAATTGCTTTGTGGAACTAAGACAGCACCTCCTGGACAGCAAGCTCGCCAACCCACGGAAACTGGCTGTTGAAGCCGATCGCTGGGTGGCCACCCGAGTCCAGAAGGGGCCCGGGGGAGACCCCCCACAGAACGACCAAGGATCTTCCCGCCAGCGAGGTGGGGGAGGTCGAGGCAAACAGCAAGGATCCCAGTCAGGGCCCCAGCGTAGTCCCCCGAGGAACCAGGCCCCACACTCTCCTCCCGCGACGAGAGGCGCCCCGAGTGCAGGACCCCCGGGGCTCCGCCCCAGCCCCACATGCTACAAGTGTCAGCAACCCGGGCACTATGCCGGTGATCCCCGATGTCCCATGACCCCGAAATCCACTCCCACTGGCCCCTCCACCAGACAGATATCCTTAGTGGCCATAGAAGAGGAAGAGATAGAGGAACAGGGGGAGTGGGAGCCCGCAGCCATGGTCTTAGCCTCCCTGGGGAATAGCGAGATGATCCCAGGAGATTACCTGCCCGACAACACAGAAAAATATCGCCAGACAGTAAATGTTAACGGGTGCAGCGTAGGAGCCCTTAGGGACACATGAGCCAGCATCACGTCTGTTAGATACACGCTAGTCCCCGAGTCCATGATCATCCCCCACACCTCCTGTAGAGTGATAGCAGCTGACGATTCCGTCCGCACCTGCAGGATAGCACAGGTCCCGTTTGAGTGGGAGGGAGTGTCGGGCGATCTACGGGTAGCGGTCCGCACGGACATGCCTGTAGACTGCCTCCTGGGGAATGACTTAGAGAGTATCCAGTGGAAAGAGGTAGAAAGAAGGACCTATTTAGAAATGTTGGGTCTGCCCCAATGGGCCTGTGTGAGCACCCGAGCCATGACCGCCAGAATGTCCAACCCCGGGAACGAAGAGCCCGAGTTCCCCAGTGCAGCCCCTGGTGTCCCCAAGGGAAGCGAGCCCCCCACGGTCCTCGACCAGCCCTCCATCGAAGGAAGCGAATCCGACGAAGGTCTCCTCGGACCCGCCGTCGAGCCAGTCCCCACCCTAGCAGATATCCCCGAGTTGGCCCAGTGGCGCCAAGAAGGAGGACCGTCCCGAGAGGAGTTCTGCCGCGAGCAGACCTCCTGCCCTGCCCTTGAGGGGCTCCGGCAACAGGCCGCAGCCCAGGCCGCTGGAGACCAGTCCGGCTCCCATTACCTTTACTGGGAAAACGGCCTACTTAACAGTGAACAGAAGACCGCCGAACTAGGGTCAGCCTGCGTGCTGGTGGTACCCCTACGTTTCCGCGGCCTCCTCCTCAACCTGGCACACGATGTGCCCCTGGCGGGACACCTGGGCCAAGATAAAACATTCCAACGGCTAGTGACCCACTTCATCACCCCTCTGGCCCCCTCCAGAGGAATTGGATGTCCTCACACCTCCGAACCATCCCTGGGGGCTGGTTTCGATCGCACCTTGTGGCTTCCTAGTGAGCTGGCTCCAGGCCTTGATGGGCATCTGGGATTCCCTGGACGCATGGTCCAAAAGCATCAAAGACACCACCGCCCAGACAATCAGGCGCCTGGCCCTCGGACCTCCGGCCTCCTGCCTCTGAGGGTCCGGACATCAAAGAGCTCCTGAACTGTAAGACAGCCTGCCTTCCATCTAGTCGGCAGTTGTATCTTGGACAAGAAAGCCATGCTGATCTGATCGCGGCTGACCTTGAGGAGAACAGACTCTAACCCAGCGAGCCCTGCTGACGTCGTCGCGGCTCATCCTCAAATCTACAGAACGGAACCATCGGAGCCCTGCTGACGCTGTCGCGGCTCCCTCTTGAAGAGCAAGACATGAACAATCAGAGCCCTGCTGACCTTGCCGCGGCCCACTCTTTAGAACGAGAGACACTTGCTACCATCCAGAGCCCTGCGGACGCTGTCGCGGCTCCACCTGCCCACGAGTACGACAAAGTACTCCTGACCAAGCCCTGCTGACCTCGTCGCGGCTTGAAGAACTCTCCGGTCCGGCTGGACCATCGACGCTACCCTCACGTCCATCTGAAACTGAAGTGAGTAGGACAGCAAGTCCCATCGCCAGCCCCCGTACCCCCCAGTTCGAGGATTGAGAACTGTGCGCAGGGTGCGTGGCGTGCCAGCTGGCCCCCTACGACTGTCCCGCTTCCCCGTTCCCTTACTACGAGACTTTTGCAACCCCTCGATCGCCTTGTATTGATCCTCATTTTTATCTTGATAAAAGTTCATACTTGATAAAGATTCACAGTGTGGTGTCTGTTCATAAGTGTGGTGTGTCGACAGTGTGTACGATCAGTCCTCCGCGGCGGGGAATCCCCCTCGATAAGACTCGGCAGTATTTGTGGGAGAGGAGGTCCCGGGTGGTTAGGAGAGCCATCTTGATCCCTGGGCTCACCGCCTTCCATTATTGGTGGCAGCGACGCGATACGAACCTACGTCTAAAGATCGTACCACTGATACACTACCTGAACCCACACGTAGCAAACGCACGAGAAAGAAAGAGCAATAATGACGTCCACAGAATCTGGTGTGAAGACGACATTCGATAAAGACCTCTTGGAAGACTACACCCATAGAGAGGTAAAACAGTTCTGCAAAGAACTGAGTATCCCGAGTACCGGACTAAGTACTAAGGAAGATTTCCAGAAAGCGCTAACCGCTTGGGTAGAGTCCGGAGCACCCCTCGCCCCGACCGAAGATGATGAGGGAGGGAGGCCACAGACCGAACCCGGTACACCGGCCGGTTAGAGAATCCAACAACCAACCTGGAGCCCAGCAACCGGGAGAGATTGGTCCTCGGAAGAGAGGGCCGACCGAGAACGCGAACGTGACCGAAACCTTGAGCTCGAACTGGCACGCCTCAAATTGGAGGGCAAACTCAAACTTGCAGAAAAGAAGTTGGTGGTTGAGCAGTTGAGGCTCCAGGGAGAGCTAGAGGATAAGAAGCTCCAGAGGGAGCATGAAGGTCGGAAACTTCTGCTCGCGCACGAGCGCAGCCTCAAAGAACTCGAATTGAAAGCCAGAACAGAAGCAACTGGATCACCGGGACTTGGAGAGCAGGTGGTCCCCAAAGAAACGAAGGTGCACATCCCCAAAGACGTCGTGAAGGATTTTTACAAGGGAGACGACATCCAGCAGTGGTTCAAGGCCTACGAGGTTGCCATGTCCACCCACCGGGTTCCCGAGAAGGACTGGGGGGCCAGCCTGTGGAGCCGCTTCCTCAGCGAGGGAAGAGACACCCTGCTGGACCTACCGACCGCACACATGAACGCCTACGCCCACATGAAAGACGCTCTCCTATTCCGCTACGGCCTCACGCCGGAAATGTATCGCCAGCGGTTTAGGGAGTGCAAGAAGATTCCTGGCACCACCTGGGTAGATTATGTGAACTACTACACCCGGGCCCTTGATGGGTGGATCAAGGGCAGCAATGTGACCACCTTCGAAGGCCTAGTCAACCTAGTCGCTTACGAGCACCTGTCCGCCAATTGCTTTGTGGAACTAAGACAGCACCTCCTGGACAGCAAGCTCGCCAACCCACGGAAACTGGATGTTGAAGCCGATCGCTGGGTGGCCACCCGAGTCCAGAAGGGGCCCGGGGGAGACCCCCCACGGAACGACCAAGGATCTTCCTGCCAGCGAGGTGGGGGAGGTCGAGGCAAACAGCAAGGATCCCAGTCAGGGCCCCAGCGTAGTCCCCCCAGGAACCAGGCCCCACACTCTCCTCCCGCGACGAGAGCCGCCCGAGTGCAGGACCCCCGGGGCTCCGCCCCAGCCCCACATGCTACAAATGTCAGCAACCCAGGCACTATGCCGGTGATCCCCGATGTCCCATGACCCCGAAATCCACTCCCACTGGCCCCTCCACCAGACAGATATCCTCAGTGGCCATAGAAGAGGAAGAGATAGAGGAACAGGGGGAGTGGGAGTCCGCAGCCATGGTCTTAGCCTCCCTGGGGAATAGCGAGATGATCCCAGGAGATTACCTGCCCGACAACACAGAAAAATATCGCCAGACAGTAAAGGTTAACGGGTGCAGCGTAGGAGCCCTTAGGGACACAGGAGCCAGCATCACGTCTGTTAGATACACGCTAGTCCCCGAGTCCATGATCATCCCCCACACCTCCTGTAGAGTGATAGCAGCTGATAATTCCGTCCGCACCTGCAGGATAGCACAGGTCCTGTTTGAGTGGGAGGGAGTGTCGGGCGATCTACGGGTAGCGGTCCGCACGGACATGCCTGTAGACTGCCTCCTGGGGAATGACTTAGAGAGTATCCAGTGGAAAGAGGTAGAAAGAAGGACCCATTTATAAATGTTGGGTCTGCCCCAATGGGCCTGTGTGAGCACCCGAGCCATGACCGCCAGAATGTCCAACCCCGGGAACGAAGAGCCCGAGTTCCCCAGTGCAGCCCCTGGTGTCCCCGAGGGAAGCGAGCCCCCCACGGTCCTCGACCAGCCCTCCATCGAAGGAAGCGAATCCGACGAAGGTCTCCTCGGACCCGCCGTCGAGCCAGTCCCCACCCTAGCAGATATCCCCGAGTTGGCCCAGTGGCGCCAAGAAGGAGGACCGTCCCGAGAGGAGTTCTGCCGAGAGCAGACCTCCTGCACTGCCCTTGAGGGGCTCTGGCAACAGGCCGCAGCCCAGGCCACTGGAGACCAGTCCGGCTCCCATTACTTTACTGGGAAAACGGCCTACTTTACAGTGAACAGAAGACCGCCGAACTAGGGTCAGCCCGTGTGCTGGTGGTACCCCTACTTTTCCGCTGCCTCCTCCTCAACCTGGCCCACGATGTGCCCCTGGCGGGACACCTGGGCCAAGATAAAACATTCCAATGGCTAGTGACCCACTTCTACTGGCCCCGCATGCGGACCGATGTGGAACACCACTGTAAGTCCTGCCCCACGTATCAGGCTAGCGGCAAAAGCGGAGGCAAGCGCAAGGCTCCCCTCCAGCCCTCTTCAGTTGTCAGTACCCCCTTCCAGAGGGTGGGGATCGACATCGTCGGACCTCTGGACCCCCGGACCTCCCTAGGTCACCGGTTCATTTTGGTTCTGGTCGATCACGCCACCCGATACCCCGAAGCCACCCCCCTCCGGACCGTGACGGTCCCGGTTGTGGGGATCTTCTCCCGGGTGGGATTCCCCCGGGAAGTGGTGAGCGACCGAGGCACAAACTTTATCTCCCGGTACATGAAGTCCCTTTTTGCAACAGTGTGGGGTGTCGTACAGGTTCACCACCCCATACCATCCCCAGGGTAACGGCCTGGTTGAGCGGTTCAACCGCACTCTGAAAGGGATGATCATGGGTCTCGAGGAGCCCTTGCGATGCAAGTGGGACGTCCTCCTGCCCTGCCTCCTGTTCGCATACCGAGAGGTTCCCCAGAAATCCTTGGTGTTCAGCCCGTTCAAGCTGCTCTATGGGCATCCCGTCCGGGGTCCCCTCAGCCTGGTCAAGGAAGGCTGGGAGACAGCCCTCCCGAGCACACCCCCCGATGTGTTCTCCTACGTCCTGGCCCTCCGGAACCAGACGCGGAAGTTTTGCGAGCTGGCCGAGGCCAACCTAGAGGCCAGCCAAGAGGAGATGAAACGCTGGTATGACCAGAATGCCACTCTGGTCGAGTTTCAACCAGGCCAACAGGTTTGGGTCATGTCCCCAGTGGAACCTTGTGCCTTGCAGGACAAGTGGACTGGACCCTTTAAGGTGATAGAGCGCAAGAGCCAGGTCACCTACCTCGTTGATACGAAATCAGCCAGGAACGCCCTGAAAGTCTTACACGTGAACCGGCTCAAACCCCATTTTGTGCGTTCTGAGTTGGGATTACTCCTTGCCACCGACGACGGAGAGGAAGAGGAAATGGACCCTCTACCAGATCTCCTGTGTGCAAAGGATCAAGATGGATCCGTAGAGGGAGTGAGTCTCTCCTCCTCCCTCACCCCCTTACAGCGTGAAGAATGTTGCCACTTGTTGGGACGATTCTCAGACCTCTTCTCCCTCACCCCCGGCATCACCAGTTGGTGTGTCCACGACGTGGACACCGGGGACAGCCTTCCGGTACGACACAGAGCCTACCGAGTTCCCGACCGAGTTCGAGCCTGCATCAAGGCCGAAGTCGACAAGATGTTGGACCTTGGAGTGGTGGAAGCCTCCGACAGCCCATGGGCTAGCCCCGTGGTCCTGGTTCCGAAGGCAGCCACCCCCAGCACCGTTCCTGAGCTGAGGTTCTGCGTAGACTACCGCGGACTCAACGCAGTCACCCGAACCGACGCACACCCCATCCCCCGAGCCGACGAACTCATTGACCGCCTAGCATCGGCTCAGTACCTCAGTACCTTCGATCTCACCAGTGGCTACTGGCAGATCGGCCTCACGGAGAGGGCCCAAGAAAGGTCTGCTTTCTCCACTCCGGATGGCCATTTCCACTTCAGAGTGATGCCCTTTGGCATGAAAAACGCCCCCGCCACCTTCCAGCGACTGGTCAATCAGGTCCTGGCTGGGTTGGAAAGTTTCAGCGCAGCATATCTCGACGACATTGCGGTGTTCAGTGCTCACTGGCCCGAGCACCTGCACCACCTCTGGGAGGTGTTGGACGCCCTGCGTCGAGCCGGGCTCACCATTAAAGCTAGCAAGTTCCAAATAGGACAAAGCTCCGTGGCATACCTCGGGCACCAGGTCGGAAGCGGCCTCGTAGCCCCCCTCCAACCCAGGATAGACGCTATCACTGCCTGGGAGACCCCCACGACCCAGACCGAGGTGCGGGCCTTCCTAGGACTCACAGGGTACTACCGTAGATTCATCAAGGGGTACGGGAGTATTGTAGGCCCCCTCACAGAGTTGACAGCCAAGGCCAACCCCAAGAAGGTTAGTTGGACCCCCGCCTGTCAGAAGGCATTCGAGGAATTGAAACAGGCCATGTGCACCGCTCCAGTACTACAGGCCCCTGACTACTCCAGAGAGTTCGTGGTCCAGACCAACGCCTCCGAACATGGCATCGGAGCCGTGCTCTCCCAGGTGGACGACCAGGGGATTGATCATCCAGTAGCCTTTATCAGCCGGAGGCTACTACCTAGGGAGCAGAGATGGAGCACCATTGAGCGAGAGGCCTTCGCAGTGGTCTGGGCCTTGAAGAAGCTGAGGCCCTACCTGTTCGGTACCCACTTCCTGGTCCAGACCGACCACCGTCCTCTCCGGTGGCTCATGCAGATGAGAGGAGAGAACCCTAAACTGCTACGCTGGTCCATCTCCCTCCAAGGGATGGATTTTACTGTGGAACACAGGCCTGGTGCCGACCACGCCAACGCCGACGGCCTGTCCCGCTTCTTCAGCCTCAGCGAAGAGAACCCCTAAGAGGATGGGTAGTTCTCCTCGTCTTTCAGCTGGAGGGGACGTATGTTGGACCCGGCCTCATGGCGTGGCCCTCGCTGACCCCCCATAACCCAGAACGACGGACAGAACTAATTCCCGTCCACCCAGTACTATACACGAGACTCCTACATCGGACCTGAAACGACCTCCAGACCGCGTGCCTACACCCATGCACGTGACCGGCAGACTCCATGTTTTGGCCACCCCGGCCAGCCGGCCGCCTTCTTCCCTTACGGCAGCCTCTGGCCGCTCCCGACTGCAGCTAGGTGTGCGCGTCCGGCGCGCCCGACTCGCCCAGGGGGGTGAACGACTCCCCAAGTACCCGAAACCAAGGCGTCCATCACCCCTCCAGCCCCCTCCAGAGGAACTGGATGTCCTCACACCTCCGAACCATCCCTGGGGGCTGGTTTCGATCGCACCGTGTGGCTTCCTAGTGAGCTGGCTCCAGGCCTTGATAGGCGTCTGGGATTCCCTGGACGCATGGTCCAAAAGCATCAAAGACACCACCGCCCAGACAATCAGGCGCCTGGCCCTCGGACCTCCGGCCTCCTGCCTCTGAGGGTCCGGACATCAAAGAGCTCCTGAACTATAAGACAGCCTGCCTTCCATCTAGTCAGCAGTTGTATCTTGGACAAGAAAGCCCTGCTGATCTGATCACGGCTGACCTTGAGGAGAACAGACTCTAACCCAGCGAGCTCTGCTGACGTCGTCGCGGCTCATCCTCGAATCTACGGAACGGAACCATCGGAGCCCTGCTGACGCTGTTGCTGCTCCCTCTCGAAGAGCAAGACCTGAACCATCGGAGCCCTGCTGACCTTGTCGCGGCCCACTCTTTAGAACGAGAGACACTTGCTACCATCCAGAGCCCTGCGGACGCTGTTGCGGCTCCACCTGCCCACGAGTACGACGAAGTACTCCTGACCAAGCCCTGCTGACCTCGTCGCGGCTTGAAGAACTCTCCGGCCCATCTGGACCATCGACGCTACCCTCACGTCCATCTGAAACTGAAGTGAGTAGGACAGCAAGTCCCATCGCCAGCCCCCGTACCCCCCAGTTCGAGGATTGAGAACTGTGCGCAGGGTGCGTGGCGTGCCAGTTGGCCCCCTAAGACTGTCCCGCTTCCCCGTTCCCTTGCTACAAGACTTTTGCGACCCCTCGATCGCCTTGTATTGATCCTCATTTTTATCTTGATAAAAGTTCATACTTGATAAAGATTCACAGTGTGGTGTCCGTTCATAAGTGTGGTGTGTCGACAGTGTGTACGATCAGTCCTCCCCGGCGGGGACTCCCCCGTGAGCACCACATAAACCCAGTGGGCTTTACTGGAGGCAGGAACTGTGCAATATATACAAAAATATACAGAAAAAACGAAACGAGGATAGAGGCAACAGGGAACCTGACTGCCTCTATATGACAGTACCGAAAGATATTGGGAATACTGCACCTTGTGACTATACAATCATCATGAATTTCAGAATCAATGGGCCTCAGGGAAACTGACGGCCTTACCTAGAGGCTAAATTAATCCACAGATCTTATTTGAATAGTCGGGTCAGCGAACAGATGTGCATACCCAGAGGAAGACAGAGAAGATGTACATCTGAGACTGCTTTATAAATGGGTGTACATATCTTCAGAGTTATTCAACCCATTGGGCCATCTAACTATCAAACTGTAGTATCATGTTCGTCTGTAGCTGTCTAAGTAACTGCTCTCTATCACCCCCTCTTCGTAGTTTGGGGACGGCACCTACCACATAATATGTAAGACAATTCAGGTCTTTATTGTGTTTGGATTTAAAGTGCCGTGCCACCGGATAGGCCGGATCGCTATGCAAGATAGCGCTCAGGTGTTGCAGTATCCTGACGTGCACTTGTAGTTTAGTACTGCCTATATAATTAAGGCCACAAGTGCACGTCAGGACATATACTGCGAATTCGGTTTTGCAGTTGTAGCAGCCAGAGATGGGAACCAAATGGTTCCCAAAAGCAGTTTGAAAGTGGGTTTTATTTGTGCCAAATTTGCATGCCCTGCAAGATGAGCATTTTCGGAAACCTGTGGCCGGCTTCAGCCATAATGTTTTCTGTCTTATCTCTGGGCTGCTAACATTCAGGACTGACCCCATATTTTTAGCCCTACTGAAGGTAATCAAAGGACTGCCAGGAAGTAGTGCACCCAAAACAGGATCGGTTAAGAGAATAGGCCAATTAATTTTGACAATGCTTCTGATTTTATTATCTTCATTACAGAATGCTGTAATCAATCGGGGGCAGTCTTTGTCCATCATGGTAGACTCTGCAGTTTCTGTAATCTCATTGTCAGGTACATTGGAAACAAATAAACTTTCCCTAGAATGCATTTCTGCCTTCTTCAAAGCTTTTTTCAAGATCTTGTCAGAGTACCCTCGGGCTTTGAGCCTCGTATTCAACTGCCCTAGACAGTGGTCAAACTCGGTGGGAGTACTACGTATCCGTTTTAATCTTAGGATTTCCCCCAGGGGTATGCTCGCAATAATGTGCCTGGGATGCAAGCTAGTCGCATGCAAGGTTGTATTCCCAGCAGTGGACTTCCTAAACAGGGTAGTTTCTACTTTGTCATCCTTGTTAAATACTTTCACGTCCAGGAAATCAATTTCATTCTGACTCATTTTTAAAGTGAAATGTAGATTTAAATCATTGTTGTTGATTTCCTGGATGAAGAGAGCCGCTTTTTGTGCATCCCCTTGCCACAAGATGAATATATCATCTATGTAGCGTAGGTATTTTACAATATTGTTGTTGACCAAGGAATGATGTTGCCTATTCAGGACCTGTTCCTCCCACCAGCCAACGTGTAAACACGCATAGCTGGGGGAGAAACAGGAACCCATGGCTACTCCCCTCAATTGCCTCCATATATCCTTTCCATACAAAAAATAATTATTATGGAGACACCAGTCTATCAGGCTAAGGATGACTTTGTTATGTTGGAAAAATTCAACCGGACGTTTATTCAAAAAGTGTTCAGTGGCCTTTAAACCAGCACTGTGAGCTATGCTAGTATAAAGGGATTCTACATCCATAGAAATTAGCCACATGTCCTTCTTCCACCCCATATCCTGTAGTTTAACTAGGAAGTCTCCAGTATATTTTAAGTAACTGGGCAGCGCCTTCACCAAATCCTGTAAGAAATAATCTATATACCTCCCTACGTGCTCGCCAGCGCTCTTAATAGCGGAGATAATGGGTCTCCCAGGGGTAGGCTGTATGCATTTATGAATCTTAGGTATAAGATAAAATACAGGGAAAACAGGAAAGGCATTGTGCATGAATTTTAGTTCCTCTGAGGAGATTAGCCCCTCCCTACGCCATTTGTTCAGCAGTTTCAAGAGGATATCCTTTGCCTTGTTATACTCTTTATGTTTCATTTTCTCATAGCAGCTTGAGTTGTTTAGTTGGTGGTAAGCTTCTGCATTATAATCCTTGGTTGACCAATAAACAATATTTCCACCCTTACCTGCTGTTTTGATAACAATGTTAATATTGTTACTTAGTTTTTTCATAAGGGCATCATAATCTCTTTGTTGTTTATCATATTTTGCTCTCTTTCTTGTAGTAGGTGTATGTAGTTGTTTTATTTCATTTGTAACGCAATCGTGGAAAGTGTCCACAGCATCCTTCACAGCTAAAGGTACGAAATTCGATTTACTTTTAAACGGAGACAATCCTGCACCTTTTTGCACTTTATCAATTTTATCCAAGCGTGCTTGCGTACTCATATTGGTATCTGGGCCCCAAGGTTGAGAGGCTGTGGCGTCTTGCAAATCATGAAATGTCAGGAGAAGTGGAACATCCCCCGCAGAAATTCCAATATTTTCACCCACTGCCCCTGCAGAGCCTCTTTCCGTTTCTTGGCTAGCTTTAAGTTTCTGGACTGCAAAGAACTTTTTTAATTTTCATTTGCGAATAAAGCGAAAACTTCTATTCTGGTGGCAGCATATTTAAATGTTTGCTTGGGACAGTAGTTCAAGCCTAATGACAATAGTTGTTGTTCAGCCAACATTAATGTGACATCCGATAAATTAATTACAGAGTTATCACTTACTTTTTCTTCTGCCATTTTGCCTGCGATTTCTTTATTTGCTGCTGATTTTTGGATGCTATTTGCGTCTCCTCTCCCGTCTCCTTTTGTTGCGGCGGGTTGTATTGGAATCTTTAGACGTGGCCTGAGTGTGTCCACAGAGCCGGTCCTAGGCCTTCTGAGGCCTTCTGAGGCCCCGGGCGAAAGGGAAGATGTGAGGCCCCTCTAAGTGCCTTACTGCCTGCGCGAGTGCGCTTTTCCCTACTCTGCGGGGCCGGCAGGGGGCCCCCTGAGCGCGAGGCCCTGGGCAGCTGCCCATACCGCCCATGCCTAGGACCGGCCCTGTGTGTCCAGTCTTTCTTTTACTAAAAAATCCAGTTCCTCTTCCATATTTAAGATAGGAGCTGCTGACTCTGTAAGATATGCATCCCAGGTTATGCTTGAGCCACTTGTTAAGGAAATAGTATCTGCACTGGGGAGTTCCTCTACATTGGTGTTGGAAGTTGTCATAGTGTTTTCGGAATTGTTGGTGCTTGTTCCCTTAGCGCTATATTGTTGTCGTTTGGCTGCGCTAAATTTCCGAGCAAAAGTACAAATTTGACCTTACTTGTAGTCTGCTTGGTCCCTTGCAAACTTATGTACTTTCCGACTTTTAATTTTGTCTTCATGTTTCTTAAGACGTTACGCCATGGCTATATTTAGTTTTTTTGCTCCATCCGTGTCTCCAATTTTGACGATTTCCATGTCCAGTTTTGTTATTTCTTTTAGGACCTCTTCCCTGTCAATGGCAGCATACTTAATTAAAATATGTACGAGGTTCATAGAAGCTTCTACATTACTGTGTGCCCACTCCTTTAACATGAGCAGATTCGGTCTTTCAAAGCTGGGGGCCAGCATGATTCTTAGCCCCCTCTGTATTCGTTTGGCTTCAGCATATTTGGTGAGTGAGTAGTGTTCTGTGGAAAGTTGACCAAAAACTCTCTTTTCTTCCTGGTGTCCCATCATGCATCCTATTCACCCTATCACCAACCAGGCAAGCCGGTTTTTCTATTTTAAGCATGAATCCTATTATACCCCCTCCCTTGCTTGTCTTTTCTTTGTACTGACACGTGCAAAGAATGATGGCCAGCCATCATGTATCTTACGGGTTTCTGTCCTGTTCAATATTCTCCTTAAAACAGAACGGAGTCAGTCAGATGGTTGCCTCGTCAAATTTTCCCCCTCCCTAACTCTATCAAAGAACGAGCAGCTCTCGATCATCAATGATCTCTCAGCTTGCAGGGGCAGCCACGGGTTGGGTCAACAATCAAGAGTAAACTGATCAAGTACACGAGACAGACACGAAGAGAATAGTTAAACACGGCCCATTCTCCTTCTTTCCAGCTGTACACACATACCATTGTGGAACATCACCGCCCTTGTGTGGAAGTAAGGAGCACACAATGCCTCGTTCTCTTTACCTTTCAGATAAAAATGACCCTGTAACAATGCCTCAATTCTCTGCCCCCAGACACTAGTAACTCTGTAACTTGTCACCACAATCACCCTGTAACAATGCCTCAATTCTCTGCCCCAGACACTAGTAACTCTGTAACTTGTCACCACAATCACCCTGATGCCATGTGTTTGTCTATGTCTAACAAATGTTATTCAAGTTATTCTTTAAACGAAAACAAGCCTGCTATGTCTTCTGTATGATTGTATCACGGATAATTAAATCATGTCCAGGGAACTCCTTCCTTTGATTGTGAAAGTAATGTATATAAGTTCTGTCATGTTTCGAGTAAAGCAGACTACTCCTGAACCCGCTTGGTGAAGGAGCTCTCCCTTAACTCGAGTTCTGGAATAAAGCCCTTTTTACCAGACCACGGACTCTGCTCCTCATTTTATAGATTACCCTTCTTTTATATCTATAGAAATTCCGGCAGTGTAAATAATTTATTTACCACATTAATTGGCGCCTGAACAGGGACGCTCCCTCTTCCCCACGCGCCGGCGTCCTTGTCCCTTCCATACTTTCGACGGACTTCAAGTACACAACAGCGGGGTGTTCCCGCTAACTCCCTCGGGACGAGGAGGAGACGGACTGCGACTGATCATCCACACGAGGCGGTGGAGAAGATAGCGGAGCGTCCCAACCCAGAGCCCGACCAGTGAGAGCGCCGAGTCCGAGGTCTTTTGAGCCCCAATATTCCTGCGCAAGCGTCAAGAGTCCGATGACCAGGTCTTCAAGTTTTGCTTCTCGGTGAGTACAACTGGGTACAACTGGGAATGTATAAAGACGGGTTGCATTTGGGAACACGGTAAAGACGAGTCTCATTCGTGGGACCGGTATGGTTGCACTATGCTTTAGTATATAAAATATTTTTGTATATTTCAAGTTTTAACAATAATTGGTCGAGTTTAAAAATGCCTCTGTTTTCCAAATTACGTACGATAAGCACCAAAAAGAGAATACTAGAGAAACCGGTTAAAGTCCCCCCTAGAGACACGCCTGGACATTTCATGTATAACAAACATGGACTGGGGGCCATATTGTTCTTAGACCTCTGGGTAGACTATACCGAGAATTTAGAAATGATGTATAGGTGGCCTGCCACAGGTACATGGGACATGGAATGTGTTATGAGAGTGGAGGAAGAGTTATGGAAAAGAAAGGCGAGGCCCTCACAGACAGAAGTCATTGAGTTATGGCGGAAGGAGGCACATAGGAGGGCCCAGAAGGAACTTGGGAAAGTTGAGAAAAGTAAGAGAATGTCGGAACAGGCTAAAGAAAAGCAATTACAGGAGGAAGGCGAGAAGGTCTTAGCTGAACAGACAGACAGAGAGAGAGGCGCCCTTGTTACTGGCATTTATCCCGTTTTGTCAGAAGAAATTATAGAAGAACACCCCAAATCACCAGTGAAAATAACCCCCACCGTCCCCGACAATTTTCTCCCCGCCTATCTGTCAGAACCACCCCCGCTTATGTTAACACACCTAGAACACGCCCGTCTACACGTGCACCTGAGCTAGTAGCCGGTGGTTCCACCTCTGATTTGGGAGTGCTCGGGAACGAGACTGAGGATAAAGATGATGTCCCGCCTCTTGAGAGTCCTTATGACCCCGAACCCGGTAATGGCCCAATGGCCAAGATATCAGAGAGATTAAGACAAGCCCTGGGTCAACTCCAAAAGGTCCTCGATATAACGAAACATTTGGATAGAGTTTATGAATTTATACGAACAGGGGAAGGTCCGGATACTCTGGCCCAGGTCATGAAGAACAGAAAAGTTCCTATCAGAGGACTACTACTGCGGTTCATCTTAAATTGTTTGATCCGGGAACTAAACCCGGGTAATGGGAACGTAGACTCTGAGTTAATAGACCTTAGTGATCAGATACACCGGGGAGCGCATGAGCTGGGACACCAGATCGACAAAATAACTAAAAGATTGGTTAAGAAAATTGTCACTATTCGCTCTGAGAAAGTTACACAGGAAGACAACTCAGAGGAAGATGAGGGTCCGACACTAGGTAGGATGAATTTCCTGGGTGTAGCGCGGCATTGTCATGGCTCCAAGTGGCGACCCCCACGAGTGTCACAGAAAGTTAAAAGATTAGATCCTTCCTCAGAGGACCTTTTTCAGTTCACGGAGAGAGCCCTGGATGAATGGATTGACAATGAGCCTCCCCTTACCCAACACAAAAAAGAATTGGCCCGGTCTGCCACCCATTGCATATCACAGCACCGGGTATATGGTCCAGATATAGTAGCACAAATGTTTCTGGCTCTTCCCCGAACAGAACAATGGCTAGCAGTTATTTATATGGTCCAACACCTGGCTACCTTATACGAGAATAACTTTCACTGACCAGATAAGCTATACAAATTGCTACAAGAAGTAGTGACAGATAGATGGATGTCTCGGGGACCAGAATTGATCAATACCATTCTGGACCTGCGCCTCCGTTTCCAGCAACTTACCTTAGCTACATCAGATCATGAAACTTACAGTATAGGCCAATACCCCTTGCGAGAAGTCCACCCCATACCACAGCCAGATGGCACATTGCAACGAATACATGTGTATACTCCCCTCACCAAGTTAGAAATATTGGAAATGAAAAAAATGGTGCCCTCTCACGAAAAAGATCCTGGAGGATTCCATAGAGAGTTGAAGGATATCCTCCAAATGGGTAGTTTCACATATCCAGATATAATAATACTCCTTAAAGTAATTCTACCTACAGGTATATTCGACAAACTAAAGGAAAAGGACTGAGAGGTGGGTGGTAAAAAGATTGCGTGGGCTGCCCTAGAAAAAGAAGAGACAGACAGAAAGCCAGGTGAAGGTCTGGGTGAATGCGTAAAAGAGTTGCCCAGTCTCCTCATACAGGTCTTGCCTCTATTATTAACAACAAAAAAGGAAGATTGGGATGCCATTTCTGCCTGTAAACAAAAGCCAGATGAGGATACGGGTGATTATTACACCAGGTTGGAGAAATGTTTCTCTATAAACTGTGGACTTGCACATAGTAGCGAGGCATATCCCCACCTTTTTGTATCTAAATTGGTGGACAACGCCTTACCCCACATCAGAAACAGGGTGTTAAAAATTGAGAGCACCTGGCAAGCAAATAGTCCTTCACAAATGTTGCAAATGTTACAGTACCACCACAACAGAATAAGGGAAGAACAGGAACAAGAGAAGAAAAGAGTAAAAGACACAAAAATGAAGGTATTGGTTGCACAGACGGCACCAGTAAACACGGGCCCCAAAGGTAATGTGGGGGCCAATAAAGGTACTTGCAATTACTGCAAGCAGCAGGGCCATTTTGTGAGGGAATGCCCAGTCCTGAAACACAACATAGCAACAGTAAAAACGAAAGAACGCCCTCACACTCCCAGACCAGGTAACACCCAGCAGCCTCAGACTATTGCGCCTCCGCAGGTTCAGACGCCTGCTGCCGCTGCCACACAGATGTACCATTACGCACAGTCAGATGACCCCGAGTTTGCACCATATTCATGAAATAGCCTTGAGAGAGAAGATGACTTGCCACTTATCCCAGTTCCAGTGGATCAAAAAGGTCCATATGTACAAGCCCACTTACTGGGACAAGATAGAACATTCCTCATAGACACAGGGGCAAGTAGGACTACCATAAGTCATAAGGAAGTCCCAGAGGTTCCTCTCTCTGGCTCACATAATATATCTCTGGGCTTTTTAGGCAAACCAATAATAAACAAAGTATCTGAACAAGTCTCTTTAGGAGTGGGTCCTCTGACACGTACTACTGACCTAGTCCTTACAGAAACATGCCCAGAGAATTTACTGGGAATTAAGACACTTAAAGAACTAGGAGCAGTAATATGCTGCTCACCGGAGGGAATAAAACTGTTTCTACGAGATTTCAAAGGACATTTCACAGTCAAAGAGTTCGACCCCAGACTTAATGACATCCCACAACATCTGTGGGCAAAAAGTTCGACTGATGTAGGATACATGGACATTACCCCACACCAGGTCACACTCAAGGAGGGAGTGGTCCTACCCCGTATACGACAGTATAAGATTCCACCCGAGGCTGAACAAGCCTTACTAAAAATAATTCAAGAACTCATAGAACATGGGGTGGTGGTGGAGACGGATTCAAATGTTTGCAATTCTCCAGTTCTTCCAGTCCTCAAAAGGACTGACCCTCAGGCACCCCCAGTCTACCGATTGGTGGTTGACCTTCGAGAACTGAACAAATGTGTGATCCCACAATATCCAGTGGTCCCAGATATTTCCTCACTATTGACTGCCATAGACCCCGAAGCTGCATTTTTCACAGTCATCGACTTGAAAAATGCATTCTTCAGCATTCCTATACATCCCGACAGCCAATATCTTTTTGGGTTCCGTTTAAAAGGACGGAGTTTCAGGTTCACTAGAGCTCCCCAAGGCTATACGGAAAGTCCAAGTATTTACAGCCAAGCACTAAAAAGACAACTTGGCAGTATCAGTATGCCTACCAACACAGCATTAATACAGTATGTGGATGACATTCTCATCACAGCAAGGACAGAACAAGATTGTGAAAAGGCATCCCTCACAGTTCTACGTTTTCTGACAGACAAAGGTAATAAGGTATCTCCCTCAAAATTGCAGTTCTGTGCACAGCAAGTGGCTTACTTAGGGCACTTGCTGTCCAAGGAGGGTAGGCAACTGACACAGGAACGAATCCAATTGATTTCAACAATTTCACAACCAAAAACACAAAAAGAAGTGCGTGCATTCATTGGTCTCACCTCATATTGTAGACAATGGATCCCTCAGTATGCCCACAAAGTCAAGCCACTCATACAGTTAACTACAGTGGAGGCAGCCATATCTACAACTCTCCCTTGGACGTCAGAACACTCCCAAGCATTTGAAGCTCTAAAACTAGCTCTGTGTCAATCACCAGTTTTAGCCACCCCAAATTACAGCAAGCATTTTACCCTGTTCGTGACAGAATGTGATGGAACAGCACTATCCGTCCTCACACAAGACCAAGCAGGAAGAAACAGGCCCTGTGCTTATTTTTATAGCACATTGGACCCCGTAGCACAAGCTTTGCCTGCATGCCTGAAATCCGTTGCGGCTACAGCCCTGGCCATAAGACAAAGTGACTCAATAGTGCTAGGACATCCCCTGATAGTAAAAGTGCCACATGCCGTGGAAGTCCTTCTAAACAGAACACAGACACAACACCTGACTATAGCAAGACTGACAGGATACAAACTAACGCTATTTCAGCCACACGTAGAGATAAGGCGATGCAACATATTGAATCCCGCTACCCTTTTGCCCTCAAGCTCAGATGACACTATACAACATGACTGTGTGTGGAGATTATCGACGTAGTAACAAAACCAAGACAAGACCTAACAGATGTTGCACTCCCAGATCCTGATGTAACACTTTATGTGGATGGATCATGCATGAGAACAAACACTGGAGAGTTAGTGGCAGCCTATGCAGTAACCACGGACTGTAAGATTATAGAGACACAAAGAATAGACACCCTGTCAGCCCAGGCAGCAGAGCTCATCGCTCTGACACAGGCCTGCATATGGGCAAAACAGTTGAAGGTTAACATCTACACTGACTCCCAATACGCTTTTGGTGTAGTTCACAATTTTGGGGTGTTATGGAGGGAAAGAGGTTTCCTTACCTCACATGGGGCCAAGATACAACATGGCCCCCTGATTCAGACCCTACTAGATGCCATACATCTACCTACAGCCATAGCTATTCTGAAGTGTAAAGCACATACCAAAGCTACAGACACCATATCCAAAGGAAATGACTTAGCGGACCGGACTGCTAAACAGACAGCCCAGAGTCCAGTGAACACAACAGATTCTCAGGTACCAACACAGACTGTCACTATGGTAATAAGGGATCCCTTGGAAGATGTACAAGACATACAGACACATGCCACCGCAGATGAGATAAAGAAATGGACTGAACAAGGAGGGGTCCAGACTGATCAGGGTTGGATGACCAAAGACCAAACAGTATGGTTTCTCCCTGACTCAATGGTACAAGTAACAATTGACACGGTCCATAGTCCTGCCCACCTAGGCGAAAAAGGCATGCTAGACAGTTTACGGAACATCTGGTTTAACAAACACCTAAGAGCTGCAGCCAAACAAAAAGTAAAAACTTGCATGATATGTTGCCAATTCAATCCTGGTAAAGGAGTACCAGTAGAACAGGGTGGGTTCCAGCCTCCTGATCATCCTTTCGAAGTCCTCCAAATGGATTACATCCAAATGGACAGATGTAGAGGATACAAGTATGTACTGGTGGTAGTGTGTACACTGACACGATGGACTGAAGCATACCCCGTCCCGGACTATGGTGCCCAGACAACAGCTAAACAATTAGTGAGAGAATTTTTTCCCAGGTATGGGTTACCAAGGGTCATCTATTCAGACAATGGGCAGCTTTTCTCTTCTAAACTAATAGAGGCTGTTTCTCTTCTACTGGGATATTCCTCGAGATTTCACTGTGTCCGACACCCTCAAACAGCTGGCTTAGTAGAGAGACACAACCAGACCTTGAAAACCAAACTAGCCAAAATATGTGCAGAAAAAGGGATAGACTGGGTCACTGCCCTTCCGGTCGCTCTCTTTTACATGCGGATGATAGCACATTCCCGGACGGGACTGTCCCCTTTCGAAGTAACATTCGGTAGGCCTCCTAACATTTGGAGTGTCCCTTCTCCTAGGAAACTAACTGATATTGACTCTAACATGTTGACCGATTACTTGGCTTCCTTGATGTCTGCACTCCACTCTTGTCGTTCACAGGTTGCAGCAGCTTTTCCAGATCACACCACACCTGAGGAACATACCATCAGGCCTGGTGATTGGATAATTGTACGGAACTTCGATCGTACCAGCCCCTTGGAGAAAAGGTGGACGTCCCCTAAACTGGTTCTTTTGACAACGAGGACGGCAGTCAAAGTGGAAGGACGAAAAGGGTGGCTCCACGCCAGCCACTGCAAGAAGTTTTGTGGACCAATACCAATGGACAATGTGCCCTGTCCAGCGGCTATAAACGCCCCGAATATAAATAATATTTTACCACTTCCAGAACTCACTCCTCAGCAGGAATACAGATCGCCGCTGCGATCTCACCAAAAATAGACTAAGGACATTACACCTGATCATAACGAACCGGTGGCTAACTAAGTCCAAGAACAAGCTCTTGGTGAAGCGGCTACTGGGAAGCGTTTGATCTTGTGTACAGATACATTTGAATATTAATTAATAGACAATATGAGGAATAATGACGTGATGCGCAAATTGAAAAGGACTGATTATGTGAAATTACTGCATAGCAGGTTCTCGATTTTTTTATTAATAATGTTACTTATTTGCTGTTTAGCGGCCTGTCTGGGTTGGATCTTACATATAGTTTTCCCTCCGCCCTCTTCCACGCTTGTAAAGAATATAACTATGCATTCCCATGTTAATCTTCCCCCACACCTCGAGGACAGAAGAAAGGAATTTATAAAAAATACATTCATTTCCACTCTCCATAAACACCAAATAATTGTCAACAAGACGAACTGTTGGGTTTGTGGCTTGATGCCACATTCCATGCATAAGGGAATGCCCTTTTTCTCCCTCCCGTTCGGTTATTCAGGGTCCGCCTATGCATTAGCTATGATATTTTCTGCCTCAGTCAGAAACATTCCCCCGACAAAATCGAAAAATTAGAGTAATTGGAACGAAGTAAAGACTAAAATAGTAAAGGCTGTTTCTAAAATGGTGGATCTTACTGTGACCTGGGGGAGGGCCGAGGATCACGAAAATATCAGTTACTCTTAGTTCCATGACATCGCTTCCTTCAGGGAAATGTTTTCCGTCAATCAAAGACAGACAGATCAAGGAGGTTGGGTAGTACCGCAACACGGCCTGTTTTGTATAAGAGGAAAAGGAAAGGGGGAAATAATGGAGAACAACGAGTGTGATAGGACATATACACTACCCGCTCCCGATTTTCCAACCATAGTAACTGCCCAAAACACCTATTTCATCTGTGGACCCCATGCGCGCACTTGGTTGCCTCAAGGCTGGTCTGGAAAGTGCTACATCGCATTCCTTTTACCACCAACTTACACAGCCCCTGCCGATTACCACCTGATTGACCCTCTGACCCAAGTTAGAAGACAACGAAGGGGGGTCATAGATGCAGAAGATACTGCAGGACAAGAAGCTGGAGATTTTTTCAAAGGTTTCCTCCCTTTCTGGGGACCCATGGCCAACAGTCGCCACATCCGGCAATTAACTCGTGTAGTTCAGGCTGCCATAGACGAAACAACTGGCGCCTTAAATAACATTACAGCTGAAGTAGCTGCAGACAGACTCATGACCCTGCAACACCGTATAGTTTTAGATGTCCTGTTAGCCGACCGTGGTGGTGTGTGTAAGGTAATAGGGTCCAGCTGCTGTGTATTTATTCCAGACAACGCCCCATCAGTTTACTCTGCTATATCTCGCCTCCACGTACTATCCGATAAATTGGATATGGACACTGGCACATGGTCCCTGACCGGCTGGTTATGGGGCCTCCTGTCTACCTGGGGGTGGAAGGCACTAACAGTCCTGGGCCTCGTTTTGGCCACTATTTTCACTTGTTGCCTCTGTGTCCAGTGTGGCCCCGCCCTTTGTGGGCTGTGTGCCACTACATGTACTCCTCGTCCACGAAACAGAGGAAAGAAAAATGAAATGATCATGTTGCAAGGACAAGTGTACAACTTAATGAACATAGAAATTGATTAAGAATTTCTGCAATAGGGTTTTCTATGGGACAAGGAGGGAATGTGGAAAGTTTACGAAAAACTCTCTTTTCTTCCTGGTGTCCCATCATGCACCCTATTCACACTATCACCGACCAGGCAAGCCGGTTTTTCTATTTTAAGCATGAATCCTATTATACCCCCTCCCTTGCTTGCCTTTTCGTTGTACTGACACGTGCAAAGAATGATGGCCAGCCATCATGTATCTTACGGGTTTCTGTCCTGTTCAATATTCTCCTTAAAACAGAACGGAGTCAGTCAGATGGTTGCCTCGTCAAATTTTCCCCCTCCCTAACTCTATCAAAGAACGAGCAGCTCTCGCTCATCAATGATCTCTCAGCTTGCGGGGGCAGCCACGGGTTAGGTCAACAATCAAGAGTAAACTGATCAAGAACACGAGACAGACACAAAGAGAATAGTTAAACACGGCCCATTCTCCTTCTTTCCAGCTGTACACACATACCATTGTGGAACATCACCGCCCTTGTGTGGAAGTAAGGAGCACACAATGCCTCGTTCTCTTTACCTTTCAGATACAAATGACCCTGTAACAATGCCTCAATTCTCTGCCCCCAGACACTAGTAACTCTGTAACTTGTCACCACAATCACCCTGATGCCATGTGTTTGTCTATGTCTAACAAATGTGATTCAAGTTATTCTTTAAGTGAAAACAAGCCTGCTATGTCTTCTGTATGATTGTATCATGGATAATTAAATCATGTCCAGGGAACTCCTTCCTTTGATTGTGAAAGTAATGTATATAAGTGCTGTCATGTTTCAAGTAAAGCAGACTACTCCTGAACCCGCTTGGTGAAGGAGCTCTCCCTTAACTCGAGTTCTGGAATAAAGCCCTTTTTACTCGAAGACTACGGACTCTGCTCCTCATTTTATGGATTACCCTTCTTTTATATCTATAGAAATTCTGGCAGTGTAATTTACTTACCACAGTTCCCACCATTTCGTTATTTCCAACTTTTTGTTTTTCTCCAACTCCTTGCATAGCACTTTGATGTTAGATTCTTCTTGCATCTCGTTTCTTTTGGTATTAATGGCGAGACCCGCAGCACGTACGTCTGCTTCCAAAGCCCGTGCATGGACAGCCTCTGCCGACATGTTGCCTCTCACCAGCACGTTTCCCCTGAAGCGGAAAAGAAGCGCCAATTCTAGTCTGAACGCTACTGCTTCAATACAATGTCGATCACTCGGCACCTTTCTACCTCCACTCTGCCGTACAGCCACACCGTGTAGCGAGGATTACTCTGATCTCTCCTCCGTCTTCCGACACAGGCGTAGGTCGTTTGCTTCTCGCAGGCGGCGAAGGCTGGTGCTCAGCTGTGTGAGGGGGCGTTTCTCGTAATTCCCAACAGGACGTGGAACAGAAACGGTGGTTTGGAGAGAGACGCCAGCTTGTAGAAAGGGGGTCCGTGGACAGCAGCAAACCAACTGCTGTAATTAATAGCAAAACAGCAACTCCACACACGCCACTTCCAATCACCCAAGATCGGCGAAGCGAGAAGGGAGAGACGGACCACAGGATCTGGTTCGGGTTAATTTTCAATATGCAGGTGAGGCAACAACAGCACAACGCGGTTCAGGCCCGTAGGCCCTTGGTCATATGTAAAGATATATATATCCACAAAATAAGGCGTTCCAAATGAGCTCTCGGGTCAAAAATAAACACAGGGCTACTGCAACATATCCAGAATTAGAAGGTTTATTGACTCCATAAACCTCACAAGACGCGTTTTGCGCTCCAAAGAGTGCTTGATCACACAACATTCTCCATAAAGTTTGTCACATTTAAAGCTCAGTTACTTCCTTGTAATAATCATAGAAAGCGGACTGTTCGTTATTCCGCAACATATACGCCATGTTACTATAATCATTTCATACCAAAGTTGATACGCATTATCTATAATAAATCACACATTACATTAGGCAAATTGAAAATCAAACTAGCCATAATCATATATACTGCAATTAAAGCGTTCTCATTGTGTTCAAAATTTTTTACACAGATGGCAAGCGATATATGGTCCGGTGTATCATGGGCATTGTAGTAAAAAACTGCATTATCTTTGTCAAGATATCAGAAGGTGAGCAGAATTGCAATTCAAAGACTATTACAAAACATGTGTACATCCCGAGTTAAAGCTTGTTAGTGCTTATACAGTACTAGCCAGTACTGATCAGTCTTTCCCTGATCGTGGGAATGAATAGGCATAATGACATGGTGCTCGTAGTTAACAAGCTAAATGGAGAAAGTATACCCTTGTTAGTGAGTTCTGCATACATATAAATTAAGCTAAATCTTAGCTGTGCTTTATTGACAAACACAGTGAGTTCTTCCCTGCTGCCTCTAAAATAGCTGACGTGGGTCTGCACCTCCCCCGTGCAATGTTGCAGATCGTTCGTGTTCTCCGAACTGCAACTCCCAGGATGCCCTGTTATGACAGCAACTCGGGTCGGTGAAAATAGGGGGAAAGTTAATGTTCAAAGTCACTGCTGCGGGGCCCAATGAAGCAGGACACGATGACACACCAAACTGTCCCAAGATCCTCAAGCCTCTCCTCGGGTCCCCTCGTACCGTCACAGCCCCCAGACCAGGAAGCCCAATGTAAAGGGACAAATGCGGGATACGGATTGCCACAAAGAGAGGTACAATACCTCAACTGCTCGGGTCCTCCTAGTAGAGGGTCAGGTACCGGACACATTTTATCCCTGAAAAGAACCAAAGTGCCGTGAAGCGTGGCGGGGGCTTCTGTATTGCGCTGCTGGCCG
>NW_028243228.1:0-43132 GCF_964263255.1 Lissotriton vulgaris
CTAGTGAATCAACTGCTCACACATCTATGCACGGAGTCATACACCTCCCAGCCACCCACACACACACTCAGTCTCCCATACAAATACTTGGGCAACCAATCAATAACCCATATAGTTACTCATATAGCTACTGATCAACACACATAATGATGCACAAATTAAGACAGTTTAGTCACTAACCCATGCACTCAGTGAGACACAGTCTCTCATACAGTCAGTCATGCACCTACTAAATCCTTCATCCAGACACTTATACATCCACTCATTCTTCAATATGTAAGACATATTTTAACTTTACAGAAACATACAGTCACTGGATGATGACATCAGTGATGTCACTGACCATGTCATGAATGATGTAATATGTGACATCATCAGCAGTGGATTGCGGGTGCGCGATATATAGTTAGTGCAACTAACTATATATGGGAATTTCAATGGTTTTGTGCGAGTAAAATAAGGTTTTGTAAATGCTAATCCCTAACTATATATGGTCTATAACCTATGGTTTTTTCAGTGAATTTTGAAGGTTTTGTAAATGCTAATTCCTAACTATATATGGTCTATAACCTATGGTTTTTTCAGTGAATATATATATATATATATATGTATATATATATATATATATATATATATATATATATATATATATATATATATATATATATATATATATATATATATATATATATATATATATATATATATATATATGTATATATATATATTACCTACTGGCGGTCGCCAGTAGGTATATATAGTTAGGATTTTTTCCCTATGGGATTTCTGAAAATTCTATGCCTAATAAGTTTGGCGTTTGTGGACGGAATCGGCTGAAATTTTCAGGAAAATGGCACATTTTGTTTCTGAGCAGCCCCTAAAAATTTGGGGGGGTTTCGTCAAGGGGGGCCTGAGAAAAAAGGGGGGTCCCAAAACGCGTTTTTCCCATTCATTTTTCCATAGGGCGGTTGGACTCACTTTTAGCTCGAACGGCTGAATGGATTTGCACGAAACTTGGCAAAATTGTAGGGACTGTTAGCCCGATGTGCCTTTGCTAGGTCTCAATATATGTGCTCCAGTAGTTTTTGAGAAATTAACGTTCAAAACAAGATATATATCTGTAACAGCGCTCCGGGCAGCGATCCGGTCCGCTTACTTTTCGCGAAACGGAACTTTGCGCGCAGAAAGCTGATTGGCTCTCCGGTGTCTGTCAACATTCTAAACAGTCCGGAGCGGCCGCCATCTTATCTCTCGGTAGGATCGAGAGAGAAGAAGAGGTGAAAAACGAAGGGGGAATTTATTGAAAGGGTGCAAGGTATACCCCTCTTGACCTGCTAGGATTGTTGTTGGGGTTATTAAAGGGTCCCGTGGGGAAAATAAAAAAATATATATTTTTCACGGTAGAAGCGTTTCCCGGGCCGCGAACTGGGCCGCAAACTGGTAGCGAAACGGGAATTCGCCATTTTGTGCTTCGTTTTAATTGTTTAGAGACAAAAATTATCGCCGCACATCGGCCACAATGCATGAATATCGTTGAAAAGTCAGCGATATTCATGCATTATCCAGCAAATGCTCTTAGCCATGTTATCCACCTTCCATTGGATAACAGAAAGCTGATTGGCTCTCCGGTGTCTGTCAACATTCTAAATAGTCCGGAGCGGCCGCCATCTTATCTCTCGGTAGGATCGAGAGAGAAGAAGAGGTGAAAAACGAAGGGGGAATTTATTGAAAGGGGGCAAGGTATACCCCTCTTGACCCCCTAGGATTGTTGTTGGGGTT
Organism: Lissotriton vulgaris; assembly: GCF_964263255.1. Lineage (NCBI taxonomy): Eukaryota > Metazoa > Chordata > Amphibia > Caudata > Salamandridae > Lissotriton > Lissotriton vulgaris. Next base: position 1,780 of record NW_028243228.1, read on the forward strand.
ATTAAAGGGTCCCGTGGGGAAAATAAAAAAAAAATTATTTTTCACGGTAGAAGCGTTTCCCGGGCCGCGAACTGGGCCGCAAACTGGTAGCGAAACGGGAATTCGCCATTTTGTGCTTCGTTTTAATTGTTTAGAGACAAAAATTATCGCCGCACATCGGCCACAATGCATGAATATCGTTGAAAAGTCAGCGATATTCATGCATTATCCAGCAAATGCTCTTAGCCATGTTATCCACCTTCCATTGGATAACAGAAAGCTGATTGGCTATCCGGTGTCTGTCAACATTCTAAACAGTCCGGAGCGGCCGCCATCCTATCTCTCGGTAGGATCGAGAGAGAAGAAGAGGTGAAAAACGAAGGGGGAATTTATTGAAAGGGGGCAAGGTATACCCCTCTTGACCCCCTAGGAATGTTGTTGGAGTTATTAAAGGGTCCCGTGGGGAAAATAAAAAAAAATTGATTTTTCACGGTAGAAGCGCTTCACGGGCCGCGAACTGGGCCGCAAACTGGTAGTGAAACGGGAATTTGCCATTTTGTGCTTCGTTTTAATTGTTTAGAGACAAAAATTATCGCCGCACATCGGCCACAATGCATGAATATCGCTGAAAAGTCAGCGATATTCATGCATTATCCAGCAAATGCTCTTAGCCATGTTATCCACCTTCCATTGGATAACATGGCTAAAAACCGCTCTGTGCGTGAGCTTTTTTTTTTTTTTTTTTTTGCTGCGTGACGTTTGTTAACGTTCGATTCGATGGAAATCAGGAAGTGTTGAACACCATTTTGTCACTGCGAGTAAATATTTTGTTATAAATGAATCCTTATTGATAAACATTGTCTGCGCCATCTTGCGTTTTTGTCCAATGCCACAATTTTGTCGTGCACGGCAGCCATTTTAGATGCCTTGACCAGGGCCACTCTCTGCACGCCGTCGATTCTCAGCATGGCTCCCACCCTCGCACGCATCTCCCCCACGCAATGGTCACCCTCGCTCTCTCTCTCATGCATGGGCCATATACTTCCCCCATCTGTTTGCTCTTCTCTGAGAATCACACCCTGTGCCCGTTCGACACCTCCCTTTCACCCTATTCACTACCGCACCCTCTGACACTTCTCTTCCTCTGTGTCCGATTGTCCAGGCCGGACCTAGGCTATCACCTAGCCCTGCGGATGTAGTCTATGGCTCCAGCTGTAGAGTATCCAGACATGGCAACCCTCCCGATTCAGGTGTGAGACTACTGATTTCAGTGCTAGTCTTTCGCTTCCCGATTCCTGCAAGGAAAAACCCGGGGGCATATTTCCAACATCTAGCGGTAATTTTTGTCTCTAACTTGTTTAGAGACAATAATTATCGCCGCACTTCGGCGAATTTTATCGCACATAAACCTTGCTATTAGCAAGGTTTATCGCAAATGCGATAAAAAACGGCCGCAATGCATGAATATCGCTGAAAAGTCAGCGATATTCATGCATTAGTCAGCAAATGCTCTTAGCCATGTTATCCACTTCCCATTGAACAAGCGCATGGTCTTTTAAAGATTTGTGAAGTACTCGGGGCGGCGGTGTGTGTGTGTGTCCTCTTTCAGGAGCGGGCGGGGGGGCATTGGCAGCAATTTGCAGGCCAGGCAGTGTTCAACACGTGCATCACCTTTTCTCTGCCTGCTATTGCGCTCCATGCTTCGGAAAGGTAAGAAAAAGAACGTGCATTTGAGTTTGAAATGTCCGATCTTGTAGTAGTACACTTGCAAAGCCCACACATGACAATAACCCGATTCAAGGCCCCATTCACCCGATTTTTAAAAAAAATATAGTACTCCAAGACAGTTACATTTTAAAACTTTATTAATATTTAAATATAACGAACGCAACAAAAACTGTAAATATATTTAACCATTTTTTGAAATTAACCAGAACTATAACGATAACAACAACAACAACAATATTATAACTTTTATGCCTAAATTACGCAAACATTTAGCTAATCTGCTAAAGGGGGGAGTCGCCATTTCTTTACAATAATCAATAATGAAAAATCCACATCAATAGGGTTGTCCGTTTTCTCGATGCAGCACTATAGTGCAACATACACAGCACCTGGGGTGTCAAGAGTGAACAGGTCTTTCTTTGTTCCTTAAGATGTTATCTGTGTCAACCTCTTCCGAGAATGCTGATGCGTTAGGATTTCCTTGTGTTTCTTAATAGCATTGGTGTCTGTACACTTCTTTGTCAATTCTGTCAAGATGATAACTGCTTTATAAACAGACGATATCTTTGTTTCGTCATTAGTGTTAAGTGTGTCTGAAACCACAGTGCCCTTCTGTTTTTTTTTCTTCAGGCTCTACAGAGTTGTGTGTGTTGTTCTTTTGAGCGACAATTATTCCAGAGGTTTCAGGTTCACTTGTTTTGTTCTGCAGTGAGTTAACAGCTTTAGAGAGTTCATGTTTATTTGCTATGTCCTGCTGTTTGTGAACTGCTTCAGAGACGTCAGGCTCATTTTTTATGTTTCAGTAGATCCTGGACCTGCCCGGCCGCGCCCAAAATGGCGCCGGTGTAAATGGGACTCGTAACTGCTTGTTCTGTACTGGTTGCCCAACCTTGATATCACGAGATACATATGCAGTTTTGAAGCACATGGCGGAGGCTTGTCTGCTGTAGTGGGGCGCCCCTTTATCGTTTCAGTCGCCATTCCGCCCGCTTTTGCTACACTGTGCCTCATCCGCCATTCAGCTGTTTACCGCCCGCTCTTACGGCTACAGCGTCTCGCTCACCATGTAGTTGAGTTGTTCCCACTCTTGCGGTGCAGCGGTAGGCGGCTGCCACAGGACTCTTAAAATGGCGGCCGGCTCTTCGGATTTGGGCCTGGTCCAGTAAAATGGCCCTGGGACACCTTGGAACTCGGACGCTTGTCTGCCAGGGCTTGGGTTCCATTCTCGAAAGCGTCCCCTCAGCCTTGAAGATTGTACAAAAGTCTTGGGGGCCCTCGACTCCCGCAGGCTTCCGGTGGGGAGCGGCTGCCATGATTGCTTGCGGAATGGCCACGACGGAGCTACGAGATGGTGGTGCTCTCATGGTGACGCCAGCTTCAGTCTGAAACATCCAGAAACAAGGTGGGGCTTTCATCGTTTGGGGAAAAAAAATGTTTTAATCCAATGAAAAGTGTTATTTTTAGGTCACATGACCTAGTCTTACATAATTAGGAAAAGAAAAGTAAAATGAACCAATGAAAAGTTTTATTAACAAGTCACATGACCTGTTATGCTTACGTTACGCGCTGCGCGGCGCGCTCTGGATCGTTTCCGGGAAGCTGCGCCTTGCGCACCGGAGCACTTCCGGGTGCGCTAACGCGTCGCGTCATATGACGCATTACGCGACAATGCAGGTGCCGAATATAGTCAAAATGTCTCCACCAACCAGCGGTCGGAATACAACCGCTTTCAGCAGTCCAAAAAGTTCGGTTAAATCTTAAGAGCGGGAGCAACTCAACTACATGGTGAGCGAGACGTTGTAGTCGCAAGAGCGAGCGGTAAACAGTTGAATGGCGGAAGAGGCACAGAGTACCAAAAGCGGGCGGAATGGCAACTTAAACGGTAAAGGGGCGCCCTACGACAGCGTGTCTTCAGGTGAAACGGATTGTGGGACAAGGTCCAGAATGAAAGATTCTTCAAAAGGGAAAAAATTCCGCCGGACCCCGGGAGCCGGCCGCCTATGCCGGGGGCGATCTCAGGCCTCACCAGGGCAACACGACTTGGGGAGGGGGCAGGAGCCAAGCGCCCCCTCTCAGTCCGCGCCATCTCACCGCCCCTCGGGGGCCTCCGTCAAGCGGTTTAGGGAGGCACCGTATCACATTGTTTTCCAATGCAGTCAGGTCCACAAATGGACCCCACTTACTTTGAATAGTGCAGCTGCAGCAGGTGCAAATAAGGTTTAAACAGTGTTACAAGAACTGCTTAGAATTCTGAAGTATGGCACTCAATAACCAAGACTTATGCCATTTATGTAAGGCAGTGACATGGAAGCAACTCAGGGACAAAAAGCATGAACGAACATTCACGTATGAAAATCTTATTTGGAGAAGGGGTAGAATCCAAACGCCCCCTGCCAGTTCGCGCCACTACACCGTATGTGGAAAATCTGAAGCCATCATTCTACAAACTCTCAACGCTTGTTATCAGTGCATGAGTTTCATGCTCGATCGATTGAGCTAGCCGGATCGGGCAATAAAAAGTATAAAATAGTTATGTAAATAGTTATTTAATAAAATGTTTTACTCTGTTTCTTTGCTGGTGTGTTGTGTATATTTATAATATTTGCATAGGGTTTGTCGTTATTTTGGGCGGTGTGGGTGGTGGAGTCGAGCTGTTTTGCAGCCCTCATGGTGTGGAGCTCAGTTCATTTCACTATTTTCGTATTTCTCATGAAGGGTTATTCCTAATGTTTGTATTTTACCGAGGTCAAAAAGAGATCGAATTAGTGGTCTACTGATTTTGCTCGATTACTTTTATTTTTTTTCACGATTTTTCACTATCTGCAAAGACTAAACAGAGTATTGCGACTTTGTGCTTGTTTGTAAATAGAGAATGATCCAAAGAGAACCAATTGTAAAACAGTAAATGCTTGGATAATAATCAATCAAATGGAGAGACAAGCAGGTACGACGGATTACAACAGGGGTAAAGGTCTGCGTTAACTACCGTTCACTATCTGCAAAGAGAGAGTACTACTAAGAGAAAAGAGGGGAGTGGGGAGGGGGGGCAGCGTTTAAAGCACATCAGCGTGCATAAACACGAAAACGTTTTTACCTATCACGTACTTGACATTTGACAGCTTTTGATGTTTGCTATTAAAAAACCATTGAAATTCACAGAAAAAACCATAGGTTATACTCCATATATAGTTAGGAATTTGCATTTACAAAACCTTGAAAATTCAATGAAAAAACCATTGGTTTTAGGCCATATATAGTTAGGGATTTGCATTTAGAAAACCTTATTTTACTCGCATAAAACCATTGAAATTCCATATATAGTTATAAGCGCTAACTATATATCGCGCACCCGCAATCCACTGCTGATGATGTCACATATTACATCTTTCATGACATGGTTAGTGACATCACTGATGACATCACTGATGACATCTCAAATGACATCACTGATGACATCACTGATAACATCTCATTTGACATGACTGATCACATCACTGATGATATCATTCATGTGATAATACCATGAACCTCTTCAGACTCTAATATAACCTTAGATACAATCAGTGTAAACAGACAGTCACTCATCCATGGAGTTACTCACACACCTAGTCAGTTATGCCAAAAATCAATCACACCTCCATTTTCTCAACTATACAGTTATACACACCTTACTTATTCAAACATATACTAACACATATTTACTTTACTCTCTTATACAATCTCTGATACATGTTCACAATGATCCATACAGCCACTCACACATTCACTGGCTCTTATGCACAGTTATTTATAGATGTCAACTCTCACATGTACTGTGTTTTACATATGTACTTAATTTGACATGTAGCACTGAGATATCCATTCACTCACTAATACACTCATGCACAGTCAACCGCCCATACAGCTGTTTGCACATGCACTTTTGAATCTATACATATAGTGAATCAACTACTCACACATCTATGTACAGAGTCACACACCTTCCAGCCACCCATACACACACACTCAGTTTCCCATACAAATACTTGGACAACCAATCAATAACCCATACAGTTACTCATATAGCTACTGATCAACATATGCAGCAGTTTGTAGAACAACAGATATAATGATGCACAAATTAAAACAGTTTAGTCACTAACCTATGCACTCAGTGAGACACATTTAATCACTCACTCAATCAGTCAGTCATGCACCTACTAAATCCTTCATCCAGACACTTATACATCCACTCATTCTTCAATATGTAAGACATATTTTAACTTTACAGAAACATACAGTCACTGGATGTTGTCATCAGTGATGTCATCAGTGATGTCATTTGAGATGTCATCAGTGATGTCATCAGTGATGTCACTAACCATGTCATGAATGATGTAATATGTGACATCATCAGCAGTGGATTGCGGGTGCGCGATATATAGTTAGCGCTTATAACTATATATGGAATTTCAATGGTTTTATGCGAGTAAAATAAGGTTTTCTAAATGCAAATCCCTAACTATATATGGCCTAAAACCAATGGTTTTTTCATTGAATATATATATATATATATATATATTCACTGAAAAAACCATAGGTTATAGACCATATATAGTTAGGAATTCGCATTTACAAAACCTTATTTTACTCACACAAAACCATTGAAATTCCATATATAGTTAGTTGCACTAACTATATATCGCGCACCCGCAATCCACGACTGATGATGTCACATATTACATCATTCATGACATGGTCAGTGACATCACTGATGACATCACTGATGACATCTCAAATGACATCACTGATGACATCTCAAATGACATCACTGATGACATCTCATTTGACATTACTGATCACATCACTGATGATATCATTCATGTGATAATACGATGAACCTCTTCAGACTCTAATATAACCTTAGATACAATCAGTGTAAACAGACACTCACAGACTGTCACTCATCCATGGAGTTACTCACACACCTAGTCAGTCATGCAAAGACTCAATCACACCTCCATTTCCTCAACCATACAGTTATACAAACTTTACTTATTCAAACATATACTAACACATATTTACTCTCTTATACAATCCCTGATACAAGTTCACAATGATCCATACAGCCACTCACACATTCACTGGCTCTTATGCACAGTTATTTATATATGTCAACTCTCACATGTACTGTGTTTTACATATGTACTTACTTTGACATGTAGCACTGAGATATCCATTCACTCACCAATACACTCATGCACACAGTCAACCGCCCATACAGCTGTTTCCACATGCACTTTTGAAACCATACATCTAGTGAATCAACTGCTCACACATCTATGCACAGAGTCATACACCTCCCAGCCACCCACACACAAACTCAGTCTCCCATACAAATACTTGGGCAACCAATCAATAACCCATATAGTTACTCATATAGCTACTTATCAACACATGCAACAGTTTACAGAACAACAGACATAATGATGCACAAATTAAGACAGTTTAGTCACTAACCCATGCACTCAGTGAGACACATTTAATCACTCACTCATACAGTCAGTCATGCACCTACTAAATCCTTCATCCAGACACTTATACATCCACTCATTCTTCAATATGTAAGACATATTTTAACTTTACAGAAACATACAGTCACTGGATGTTGTCATCAGTGATGTCATCAGTGATGTCATTTGAGATGTCATCAGTGATGTCATCAGTGATGTCACTGACCATGTCATGAATGATGTAATATGTGACATCATCAGCAGTGGATTGCGGGTGCGCGATATATAGTTAGTGCAACTAACTATATATGGAATTTCAATGGTTTTGTGTGAGTTAAATAAGGTTTTGTAAATGCGAATTCCTAACTATATATGGTCTATAACCTATGGTTTTTTCAGTGAATTTTCAAGGTTTTGTAAATGCTAATTCCTAACTATATATGGTCTATAACCTATGTTTTTTTCAGTGAATTTTCAAGGTTTTGTAAATGCTAATTCCTAACTATATATGGTCTATAGCCTATGGTTTTTTCAGTGAATATATATATATACATACATATATAAACATATATCATCTGTATATCTATATAAATACAAACATAAATGCATGCATACATATACTTATATGCATACAGATGCATGTTATTTACATGAAAGTTGAAAAAACACTAATAAAAGCAAAGCTAAAAAGCCACCTCATTACAAACAGAATGGCTTTAACTTAAACGAGGGCGAGATCTATTGCATTTTCAATGCTTGTTTACTTTGGTTCCATCAAGAAGGCATTCAGATGTGTCACACATTTGCCATAAATTCTGAATGTTAGCACTCTAGTTGCACATTAGATCACTGTAGTAAAGCTACTGCTCACCAGGGACGTCTGCTGCTGGTATTCAAAGTGCATGTTTCAGTCTGCATGTCAGAATTTTTTTAATGAAATAGAAGAGGATTTGAGAAGTCACTCAAAATGATCCCTAATTTTTCTTTCTGAAGCACTAATCATACTTTCTATGGCAAAATTAACCCCCTCATGTTGTTCCTTTTTAAATTGAGTGTTTTCAGACTTACCACTTCATTCCAATCAAGATGGCTTCTGGTGTGCCATACTTTTGTCATAAGTAAGACTGTTAGTGCTCTAGTTGTTCTTTAGAACACTCTGGGACATTCTGTCATTGGGCTATACTTGGGGTACATCTGGGTAATATTTGGGCTACATTTAGGCTCTTTTGTCTCTGGTGGCCATCTTGGGAGACTGTATGTCAGAATTTTTTAATGAAATTGAAGAGGGTTTAAGTAGTCACTCAAAATGTGCCCTAATTTTTCTTTCTGCAACACTAATCATAATTCATATGGCAAAATATACCCCCTCATTTTGTTCCTTTTTAAATTAAATGTTTTAAGAGTTACCACTTTATTCCAATCAAGATGGCTTCAGGTGTGCCATACCTTTGTAATAAGAAGGACTGTTAGCGCTCTAGTTGTTCTTTAGAACACTCTGGGACATTCTGTCATTGGGCTATACTTGGGCTACATCTGGGTAATATTTGGGCTACATTTGGGCTCTTTTGTCTCTGGTGGCCATTTTGGGAGACTGCATGTCAGAATTTTGTAATGAAATAGAAGAGGATTTGAAAAGTCACTCAAAATGTGCCCTAATTTTTCTTTCTGCAGCACTAATAATAACTTCTATTGCATAATATACCCCCTCATTTTGTTCCTTTTTAAATTAAATGTTTTAAGAGTTACCACTTTATTCCCATCACGATGGCTCCAGGTGTGCTATACCTTTGTAATAAGTAGGACTGTTAGCGCTCTAGTTGTTCTTTAGAACACTCTGGGACATTCTGTCATTGGGCTATACTTGGGCTACATCTGGGTGATATTTGGGCTACATTTGGGCTCTTTTGTCTCTGGTGGCCATTTTGGGAGACTGCATGTCAGAATGTTTTAATGAAATAGAAAAGGATTTGAGAAGTCACTCAAAATGTGCCCTAATTTTTCATTCTGCAGCACTAATCATACTTTCTATGGCAAAATATACCCCCTCATGTTGTTTCTTTTTAAATTAAATGTTTTAAGAGTTACCACTTTATTCCAATCAAGATGGCTTCAGGTGTGCCATACCTTTGTAATAAGTAGGACTGTTAGCGCTCTAGTTGTTCTTTAGAACACTCTGGGACATTCTGTCATTGGGCTATACTTGGGCTACATCTGGGTGATATTTGGGCTACATGTGGGCTTTTTTGTCTCTGGTGGCCATTTTGGGAGACTGCATGTCAGAATGTTTTAATGAAATAGAAAAGGATTTGAGAAGTCACTTAAAATGTGCCCTAATTTTTCATTCTGCAGCACTAATCATGCTTTCTATGGCAAAATATACCCCCTCATGTTGTTTCTTTTTAAATTAAATGTTTTAAGAGTTACCACTTTATTCCAATCAAGATGGCTTCATGTGTGCCATACCTTTGTAATAAGTAGGACTGTTAGCGCTCTAGTTGTTCTTTAGAACACTCTAGGAGGCTGCAGTAGAACACAAAGGAATCAACTGACAGTCTCTGTCCTTGTTGGATGTACATGTTTTACTGAGAATGTCAGACTTCATTTTCACATGACTGAGAAAGATAATGTGAATTTACAGAAAATATGCTTTCAGTTTAGCTTATAGATCCCCTTCCAAACCACTGTGGGAAAATCATGAGATATTAGTTTTCTTTCAAACAATATTCATGATATCACAGCAGAAGGTTTTTTCACATGGTAAAATCACCTTAGAACCCACCACAATTCCTAAAACGAGTATGGTACCATCAACAAATGATTTATAATGTAACTAAAGTCCTAAAACCCTCTATTAACTACAATGCTTTTTAATGAGGTGCTATCATGTATATTGGTCCCAAGATGGCTGCCAACACTTCTTGGATGAAGTGCTGACAGCCAATCAGATTAGATGTGTGGTTAGGCTCTGCCCAGATATATATCTTTTTTTGAACCTAAATTACTCAAAATCCACTGGAGCACATATATTGAGACCTAGCAAAGGCACATCGGGCTAACAGTCCCTACAATTTTGCCAAGTTTCGTGCAAATCCATTCAGCCGTTCGAGCTAAAAGTGAGGCCAACCGCCCTATGGAAATTAACATGGGAAAAACGCGTTTTGGGACCCCCCTTTTTTCTCGGCCCCCCCTTGCTGAAACCCCCCCAAATTGTCAGGGGCTGCTCAGAAACAAAATGTTCCATTTTCCTGAAAATTTCAGCCAATTCCGTCCACAAACGCCAAAGTTATTAGACATAGAATTTTCAAAAATCCCATAGAGAAAAAATCCTAACTATATATACCTACTGGCGACCGCCAGTAGGTAATATATATATATATATATATATATATATATATATATATATATGTAAAGGAGTCCCAGCCTGTCAATAAATGACAGGCAGCAGCAGGGTGCAGACCTCGCAGCGTCACAGCAGACAGTTAAAGGTAAAGCTCTCCAATAATCCAAACTCGAGTGAGTAGCAGGTTCAAAACATTTATTAAGAGGTATATATATATATATATATATATTACCTACTGGCGATAGCCAGTAGGTATATATAGTTAGGATTTTTTCTCTATGGAACTTTTGAAAATTCTATGTCTAATAACTTTGGCGTTTGTAGACGGAATCGGCTGAAATTTTCAGGAATATGGCACATTATGTTTCTGAGCAGCCCCGAAAATTTGGGGGGGTTCCGTCAAGGGGGGCCGAGAAAAAAGGGGGGTCCCAAAACGCGTTTTTCCCATTCATTTTTCCATAGGCCCTTTGGCCTCACTTTAGCTCGAACGGCTGAATGGATTTACACGAAACTTGGCAAAATTATAGGGACTGTTAGCCCGATGTGCCTTTGCTGGGTCTCAATATATGTGCTCCAGTGGATTTTGAGAAATTAACGTTTAAAAAATCAGATATATCTGTGACAGCGTCCCAGATAGCGCACCAGATCGCGTACTTTTCGCGTAACGGAGCTTTGCGTAGCGAAGCTGATTGGCTCTCCGGTGTCTGTCAACATTCTAAACAGTCCGCTGCGGCCGCCATCTTGTCTCTCGGTAGGATCGAGAGACAAGAGGAGGAGAAAAACGAAGGGGGAATTTAATGAAAGGGGGCAAGTAGATCCTTCTTGACCCCCTAGGAATGATGTTGGGGTTATTAAAGGGTCCCGTGGGGCCAATAAAAAAAATTTGATTTTTCGCGGTAGAAGCGCTTCTCGGTTCACGAACCGGGTCGCAAACTGGTAGCGAAACGTGAATTCGCCATTTTGTGTTTTGATTTAATTAAATTACTAGGTATAAGGGGGTACGGGAGACGTATCCTGACCCCTTATGTTTTCTGAGGGTGGCTGAGGAGGCTCATATATGTTGATACATGTCTTCCAGCGGCTGTGCGTGTGCGTTTTTTTTTTTGCTGCGTGACGTCTGTTAACGTTCGATTCGATAGAAATCAGGAACTGTTGACCGCCATTTTGTCACTGCGAGTAAATATTTTGTTAGAAATAATTGTTATAAATTAATCCTTATTGATAAACATTGTCTGCGCCATCTTGCCTTTTTTGCAATGCCACACTTTTGTTGAGCACGGCAGCCATTTTAGATGCCTTGACCAGACCCACTCTCTGCACGCCGCCGATCCTCAGCATGGCTCCCCACCCTCGCAAGCATCTCCCCCACGCACTGGTCACCCACGCTCTCTCTCTCATGCATGGGCCATAAACCTACCCCCATTTGCGCTGCTCTTCCCTGAGAATCACACCCTGTGCCCGCCCGACACCTCCCTTTCACCCTATTCACTACCGCACCCTCTGACACTCCTCTTCCTCTGTGTCTGATTGTCCAGGCCGGTCCCAGGCTATCACCTAGCCCTGCAGATGTAGTTTATGGCTCCAGCTGTAGAGAATCACCCCTCTTCAAAGGAGTTACAGTAGATCAAGGCCCCCACCCGATGAGATCCGTCACACCACACGCGTTCCTACTATCCGATCCTGTATTGTGATTGGTGAGGGGATTCTCACTGTGAGGGTGTGTGGGTCCGAGCCTGAAGCGGAAGATTCCAGGGATGCCTCTTTGTACATCAAAGATTTTACAATTATGTGTCACATTAAAATATATAGCACTCCAACAAAGTAGTAGGATTATAAAACTTTATTAACTTATAAATATATACAACGCAACAAAAACAGTAAATACATTTAAACATTTTTTTGAAAAAAGAAGCAACAATGGTCAGTAGCTGTCTTTTGTGCGAATAGTCCCAAGGCAGCACAACGTGCTGAGTTCTGGACGGCACCCAGGTGATGTTACCTGGGTGCCGCACTGGTTTTTGGTATCCTACAATGCAGCTCCGAAAAACGGCGTGGGGCGTCCCGGGTGGTGCGGGGGGAGGCCTCGTCAGTAGCGGTCTGTTGTGCGAATAGTCCGAAGGCAGCAGAACGCACTGAGATGTGGATGGCAACCAGGTGATGTCCAGTAAGTTGCCGCACTGGTTTTGGCATTCTACAATGCTGCCCTGAAAAACGGCGTGGGGCGCCCCGGGGGGGGGGGAAGGCGGCATGAACGGGCCTCCCCAGGTGGAGGCTCGTCTGCTGTACTGGGGCGCCCCTTTACCGTTTCAGTTGCCATTCCGCCCGCTTTTGCTACACTGTGCCTCATCCTCCATTCAGCTGTTTATCGCCCGCTCTTGCGGCTACAGCGTCTCGCTCACCATGTAGTTGAGTTGCGCCCACTCTTGCGGTGCAGCGATAGGCGGCTGCCACAGGACTCCTAAAATGGCGGACGGCTCTTCGGATTTGGGCCTGGTCCACTAAAATTGTCCTGGGACACCTTGGAACTCGGATGTCCCCTGAGCCTTGAAGATTTTACAAAAGTCTTGGGGGCCCCCGACTCCTGCAGGCTTCCGGTGGGGAGCGGCTGCCATGATTGCTCGTGGAATGACCACGACGGAGCCACGAGATGGTGGTGCTCTCATGCTGACGCCAGCTTCAGTCTGAAACATCCAGAAACAAGGTGGGGCTTTCATCGTTTGGGAAAAAAAAATGTTTTAATCCAATGAAAAGTGTTATTTTTAGGTCATATGATCAAGCCTTCTATCATTAGGAAACCAAAAGTAAAATGAACCAATGAAAAGTTTTATAACCAAGTCACATGACCTGTTATGCTTACGTTACGCGCTGCTATAAAAAGCGTAGAAAATCCGTTGGCACGTGAGGCGACGTCAGTAGCGGACCGATGTGCGAATAGGCCGAAGGCAGCACAACGCGCCAAGATCCGGATGGCACCGAGGTGGTGTTCAGCAAGTTGCCGCACTGGTGTGGCCATCCTACAATGCTGCGCCGAAAGTCGGCGTGGGGCGCCCCGTTGGCCTGTGAGGTCGCGTCAGTCAGTGGGGGCTGTTTGAGGATCTGACTGCATTGGAAAGCAATGTGATGCTGTGCGTCGCCCCCAAGATGGAGGCTCCTTCTGCTATAGTGGGGCGCCCCTTGGTGTTTCACTCGCTATCCAGCTGAGTTGCGTCCGCACTTGCGGCTACAGTAGGCCGAAGGCAGCACAACGCGCCGAGATCTGGATGGCACCGAGGTGGTGTCTAGCAAGTTGCCGCACTGGTGTGGCCATCCTACAATGCTGCGCCGAAAGTCGGCGTGGGGTGCCCCGTTGGCTTATGAGGTGATGTCAGTAGTGGGCCGATGTGTGAATAGGTCGGAACCAGCACAAGGCGCCAAGATCCGGATTGCAAGTCCTGGATGTTGAGTGCCATAGTTGAGAGTTCTGAGCAGTGCTTGTAACACTGTCTGAAGCTTATTTGCACCTGCTGCAGCTTCACTATTGCTCTGGTGTGGCCAAAGATCGCCCATGACATAGGCGGCCGGCTCCCGAGGTCCGGCGGAACTTTTTTCTTTTTCCTTTCTGCATCTTGTCCCACAATCCGTTTGACCTGAAGACACGACCAGGTCCCTGAATGTGTGCAGGGGGACGCTATTGATTGAATCAAAATGGCGGCTTCACACAAAGCTGACTCAAGCGTTGCTGGTGATGCTATACAGTCAAAAACTGGTTTTCAGTTTGTACATTCTTCAGGAGTTTTTCCATCCAAGGTTGGTTGAAAGTTTTTAGAACAATGGCTTTAGTTCTTGCCCTCCCCTCTTTTGACTGTTGGTTCTTGTTGCCTATCTCTTCGGTTGTCATTTAACTGAACCTTTTTTGACTGCCGAAAGGGGTTCTGGTCCGACCGCTGGTTGGTGGAGACATTTTGACTATATCCTGGACCTGCCCGGCCTCGCCCAAAATGGCGCTGGTATAAATGGGACTCGTAACTCCTTGTTGTGTACTGGTTGCACAACCTTGATATCACGAGATACGTATGCAGTTTTGAAGCACATGGCGGGCGGGGACGAGAATTGATTGAATATTTCGACATCCTTATTGATATTAAGTTCTGATGTTTTATTGATTACTGTACTATTGTAAGTTCGAATTAACGTCACCCATGGTACTTGCCCGCAAATGTATATCTAGAAAATTTTATTGTAAGTGGCCCTGTCGTATTTTAATTACAAAATGTACGTCCACCGATTCCGCAACTGTTAGACACCTTAGTTCTTGCAACCTAATGGCCCGCTCGTTACGTTCCTCTACAGTGTAAATGTCTCCTCATCATATACGATTCCAGTTTGCTCCGTGGCCGGCCCACGTGGTTATAGGCCCGTATTTGTATACTGACATTTTCACAATAAAGGTTTTTAAAACAAAACATGGTAGTAGTATTTACATTGGTAAAGTTTTTAATTTTAGTCACTGTTTTCGAATCAGTAAAAGGCAAGTGAAATAAAGCAGTCCAATTACATGACAGATAAAAGGTATAATACGCAGGAACGCAGTTAAGATAAATGGTCAAGGGCTGTTGTGTTTTTTACTCCTGCAACATAAAGTGATCGATAAGAATCTGATATTCAGGCGTATCGGCGACTAAGACAGCAGGCCGAGCATCTTTTGCTCAACGGCTCCGTCATGGGACGAAGAAACACCCTTTTGCTAGAAAAAGGAATATATTTTACTTGCAGGACAGTTGTAAATTTTCCGGGAAAGTACATTAGCCTGGAACATTATAACATATATGTTTAAGAAAAAATAATGTTCGAAAGCAATAAAAAGCGTAATTTTTAGGTCATATGACCAAGCCTTTCATCATTAGAATAACAAAAGTAAAATGAACCAATGAAAAGTTTTATAAACAAGTCACATGACCTGTTATGCTTACGTTACGCGCCGTGCCCCGGATCGCTTCCGGGAAGCTGCGCTTCGCG
Organism: Lissotriton vulgaris; assembly: GCF_964263255.1. Taxonomy (NCBI): domain Eukaryota; kingdom Metazoa; phylum Chordata; class Amphibia; order Caudata; family Salamandridae; genus Lissotriton; species Lissotriton vulgaris. The sequence continues at coordinate 17,314 of NW_028243228.1, forward strand.
CACCGGAGCACTTCCGGGTGCGCTAACGCGGCGCGTCATATGACGCATTACGCGACAACGTAGGTCCAGAATATAGTCAAAATGTCTCCACCAACCAGCGGTCGGAACACAACCCCTTTCAGCAGTCTAAAAAGTTCTGTTAAATGACAAGAGAAGGGACAGGCAACAAGAACCATCAGTCAAAGAGGGGAGGGCAAGTTCTTCCCTACCGGGTCACGTTGGGGCGCTACCGGAACTGATCGAATTGGTAGTCTACAGTGTTTCTGGATGTTTCAGACTGAAGCTGGCGTCAGCATGAGAGCACCACCATCTCGTAGCTCAGTCGTGGCCATTCCACAAGCAATCATGGCAGCCGCTCCCCACCAGAAGCCTGTGGGAGTCGGGGGCCCCCAAGACTTTTGTAGAATCTTCAAGGCTCAGGGGACGCTTTCGAGAGTGGGGCCCAAGCCCTAGTAGACAAGCGTCCGAGTTCCAAGGTGTCCCAGGGCCATTTTAGTGGACCACGCCCAAATCTGAAGAGCCGGCCGCCATTTTGAGAGTCCTGTGGCAGCCGCCTATCGCTGCATCGCAAGAGCGGGAGCAACTCAACTACATGGTGAGCGAGACGCTGTAGTCGCAAGAGCGGGCGGTAAACAGCTGAATGGCGGAAGAGGCACAGTGTAGCAAAAGCGGGCGGAATGGCAACTGAAACGGTAAAGGGGCGCCCCACTACAGCGTGTCTTCAGGGCAAACGGATTGTGGGACAAGGTCCAGAATGGAAGAGTCATCAAAGGCAAAAAGTTCCGCCGGACCCCGGGAGCCGGCCGCCTATGTCGGAGGCGATCTTAGGCCACACCAGGGTAACACGACTTGGGGAGGGGGGCAGGAGCCAAGCGCCCCCTCCCAGTCCACGCCACCACACCGTATGTTGAAAATCTGAAGCCATCGTTCTACAAACTCTCAACCAGCCTTGGATGGAAAAATCTTGATGAATGTACAAACTGAAAACCAGTTTTTGTCTGCATAGCATCAGCAGCAACGCTTGCTATCAGAGTGCATGAGTTTCATGCTCGATCGATTGAGCTAGCCAGATCATGCAACAAAAAGTATAAAATAGTTATGTAAATAATTATTTAATAAAATGTTTTACCCTGTTACTTTGCTGGTGTGTTGTATATATTTATAATATTTGCATAGAGTTTATCGTTATTTTGGGCGTGGTGGGTGGCGGAGCCGAGCTGTCTTGCAGCCCTCATGGTGTGGAGCTCAGTTCATCTCACTATTTTCGTATTTCTCATGAAGGGTTGTTCCTAATGTTTCTATTTTAGCGAGGTCAAAAAGAGATCCCATTAGTGGCCTACTGATTTTGCTCGATTACTTTTGTTTTTTTACACGATTTTTCACTATCTGCAAAGACTAAACAGAGTATTGCGACTTTGTGCTTGTTTGTAAATAGAGAATAAACAAAAGAGAATCAATTCTAAAACAGTAAATGCTTGGATAACAATCAATCAAATGGAGAGACAAGCAGGCACGACGGATTACAACGGGGGCAAAGGCCTGTGTTAACTACCCTTCACTATCTGCAAAGAGAGAGTACTACTAAGAGAAAAGAGGGGAGGGGGGGGGCAGCCTTCAAAGCACATCAGCGTGCATAAACACGAAAAAGTTTTGACCTATCATGTACTTGACATTTGACAGCTTTTGATATTTGCTATTAAAAAACCATTGAAATTCACAGAAAAAACCATAGGTTTTAGGCCATATATAGTTAGGGATTAGCATTTACAAAACCTTAATTTACTCGCACAAAACCATAGAAATTCGCATATATAGTTAGATGCAATAACTATATATCGCGCACCCGCAACCCACTGCTGATGATGTCACATATTACATCATTCATGACATGGTCAGTGACATCACTGATGACATCACTGATGACATCTCAAATGACATCATTCATGACATGGTCAGTGACATCACTGATGACATCACTGATGACAACTCAAATGACATCACTGACGACATCACTGATGACATCATTCATGTGATAATACGATGAACCTCTTCAGACTCTAATATAACCTTAGATACACTCAGTGTAAACAGACACTCACAGATTGTCACTCATCCATGGAGTTACTCATACACCTAGTCAGTCATGCAAAGAATCAATCACACCTCCATTTCCTCAACTATACAGTTATACACACCTTACTTATTCAAACATATTCTAACACATATTTACTCTCTTACACAATCACTGATACAATTTTTCAATGATCCATGCAGCCACTCACACATTCACTAGCTCTTATACACAGTAATTTATATATGTCAACTCTCACATGTACTGTGTTTTACATATGTACTTACTTTGACATGTAGCACTGAGATATCCATTCACTCACCAATACACTCATGCACACAGTCAACCACCCATACAGCTGTTTCCACATGCAGTTTTGAACCCATACATCTAGTGAATCAACTGTTCACACATCTATGCACAGAGTCACACACCTCCCAGACACCCACACACACACACTCACTCTCCCATACAAATACTTGGGCAACCAATCAATAACCCATATAGTTACTCATATAGCTACTGATCAACACATGCAGCAGTTTACAGAACAACAGATATAATGATGCACAAATTAAGACAGTTTAGTCACTAACCCATGCACTCAGTGAGACACATTTAATCACTCTCTCATATAATCAGTCATGCACCTACTAAATCCTTCATCCAGACACTTATACATCCACTCATTCTTCAATATGTAAGACATATTTTAACTTTACAGAAACATACAGTCACTGGATGATGTCATCAGTGATGTCATCAGTGATGTCACTGACCATGTCATGAATGATGTCATTTGAGATGTCATCAGTGATGTCATCAGTGATGTCACTGACCATGTCATGAATGATGTAATATGTGACATCATCAGCAGTGGGTTGCGGGTGCGCGATATATAGTTATTGCATCTAACTATATATGCGAATTTCTATGGTTTTGTGCGAGTAAATTAAGGTTTTGTAAATGCTAATCACTAACTATATATGGCCTAAAACCTATGGTTTTTTCTGTGAATATATATATATATATATATATATATATATATATATATATATATATATATATATATATATATATATATATATATATTACCTACTGGCTATCGCCAGTAGGTATATATAGTTAGGATTAATTCCCTATGGGATTTTTGAAAATTCTATGTCTAATAACTTTGGCGTTTGAGGGCGGAATCGGCTGAAATTTTCAGGAAAATGGCACATTTTGTTTCTGAGCAGCCCCTGAAAATTTGGGGGGGTTTCGTCAAGGGGGGGCTGAGAAAAAAGGGGGGTCCCAAAACGCATTTTTAACATTGAGTTTTCCATAGGGCGGTTGGACTCACTTTTAGCTCGAACGGCTGAATGGATTTGCACGAAACTTGGCAAAATTGTAGGGACTGTTAGCCCGGTGTGCCTTTGCTAGGTCTCAATATATGTGCTCCAGTAGTTTTTGAGAAATTAACGTTCAAAACAAGATATATATCTGTAACAGCGCTCCGGGCTGCGCTCCGGTCCGCTTACTTTTTGCGAAACGGAACTTTGCGCGCAGAAAGCTGATTGGCTATCCGGTGTCTGTCAATATTCTAAACAGTCCGGAGCGGCCGCCATCTTATCTCTCGGTAGGATCGAGAGAGAAGAAGAGGTGAAAAACGAAGGGGGAATTTATTGAAAGGGGGCAAGGTATACCCCTCTTGACCCCCTAGGAATGTTGTTGGGGTTATTAAAGGGTCCCGTGGGGAAAATAAAAAAAAATGATTTTTCACGGTAGAAGCGCTTCACGGGCCGCGAACTGGGCCGCAAACTGGTAGCGAAACGGGAATTCACCATTTTGTGCTTCGTTTTAATTGTTTAGAGACAAAAATTATCGCCGCACATCGGCCACAATGCATGAATATCGCTGAAAAGTCAGCGATATTCATGCATTATCCAGCAAATGCTCTTAGCCATGTTATCCACCTTCCATTGGATAACATGTCTAAAAACTGCTCTGTGCGTGAGCTTTTTTTTTTTTTTTGCTGCGTGACGTTTGTTAACGTTCGATTCGATGGAAATCAGGAAGTGTTGACCACCATTTTGTCACTGCGAGTAAATATTTTGTTATAAATGAATCCTTATTGATAAACATTGTCTGCGCCATTTTGCGTTTTTGTCCAATGCCACAATTTTGTCGTGCACGGCAGCCATTTTAGATGCCTTGACCAGGGCCACTCTCTGCACGCCGCGGATCCTCAGCATGGCTCCCCACCCTCGCAAGCATCTCCCCCACGCACTGGTCACCCCCGCTCTCTCTCTCATGCATGGGCCATATACTTCCCCCCATCTGCGCTGCTCTTCTCTGAGAATCACACCCTGTGCCCGCCCGACACCTTTCTTTCACCCTATTCACTAACGCACCCTCTGACACTCCTCTTCCTCTGTGTCCGATTGTCCAGGCCGGACCCAGGCTATCACCTAGCCCTGCGGATGTAGTTTATGGCCCCAGCTGTAGAGTATCCAGACATGCCAACCCTCCCGATTCAGGCGTGAGACTACTGATTTCAGTGCTAGTCTTTCGCTTCCCGATTCCAGCAAGGAAAAACCCGGGGGCATATTACCAACAACTAGCGATAATTTTTGTCTCTAACTTGTTTAGAGACAAAAATTATCGCCGCACATCGGCGAATTTTATCGCACATAAACCTTGCTATTAGCAAGGTTTATCGCAAATGCGATAAAAAACGGCCGCAATGCATGAATATCGTTGAAAAGTCAGCGATATTCATGCATTATCCAGCAAATGCTCTTAGCCATGTTATCCACTTCTCATTGGATAACATGGCTAAAACTGCTCAGGGCAGGTGCTAGGTTTTGGAGATATTCGCGCTTAGCGCGAATATCTCCAAAAGTTGGTAATAGGAGATAGCGATGGTTAGGGACTGTTTCCAGTCGCTAAAATCTTGGCACGTCCACTTTGCATGTCATTAGTGATAAATATCACTGATATGCAAAGCAGGGCCCAAGATGGTCGCTATCTCCTTTTAGCTGTCACTAACTGGTGTTAGCGACAGCTTGGTAATAGGGAGATAATTTTATCTTTTTTTTTTGGCTTTTAAAGCCAAAAAAGCGGAAATAAACCCCCTTGATAATATGCCCCATGATTTCTCGGGGGTTTCAGCTGACAGGGCTTGGTATTGTGTTACGTGCTAATTCTTCCAGGAAACGTCAGAGGGTCGATGCAGGGGTTCTAGAAGGGGTGATAAACCATTTAAGCCTCATGAACAAGCGCATGGTCTTTTAAAGATTTGTGAAGTACTCGGGGCGGCGGTGTGTGTGTGCCCTCTTTCAGGAGCGGGCGGGGGGGCACTGCCAGCAACTTGCCAGGCCAGGCAGTGTTCAACACGTGCATCACCCTTTCTCTGCCTGCTATTGCGCTCCATGCTTCGGAAAGGTAAGAAAAAGAACGTGCATTTGAGTTTGAAATGTCCGATCTTGTAGCAGTACACTTGCAAAGCCCACACATGACAATAACCCGATTCAAGGCCCCATTCACCCGATTTTTTAAAGATATATAGTACTCCAACAAAGTTAGATTTTAAAACTTTATTAACTTTTAAATATAACGAACGCAACAAAAATTGTAAATATATTTAACCATTTTTTGAAATTAACCAGAACTATAACGATAACAACAACAACAACAATAATATAACTTTTATGCCTAAATTACGCAAACATTTAGCTAATCTGCTAAAGGGGGGAGTCGCCATTTCTTTACAATAATCAATAATGAAAAATCCACATCAATAGGGTTGTCCGTTTTCTCGATGCAGCACTATAGTGCAACATACACAGCACCTGGGGTGTCAAGAGTGAACAGGTCTTTCTTTGTTCCTTAAGATGTTATCTGTGTCAACCTCTTCCGAGAATGCTGATGCGTTAGGATTTCCTTGTGTTTCTTAATAGCATTGGTGTCTGTACACTTCTTTGTCAATTCTGTGAAGATGATAACTGCTTCATAAACAGACGATATCTTTGTTTAGTCATTAGTGTTAAGTGTGTCTGAAACTACAGTGCCCTTCTGTTTTTTTTTCTTCAGGCTCTACAGAGTTTTGTGTGTTGTTCTTTTGAGCGACAATTATTCCAGAGGTTTCAGGTTTACTTGTTTTGTCCTGCAGTGAGTTAACAGCTTTAGAGAGTTCATGTTTATTTGCTATGTCCTGCTGTTCGTCAACTGCTTCAGAGACGTCAGCCTCATTTGTTATGTTTCAGTAAATCCTGGACCTGCCCGGCCGCGCCCAAAATGGTGCCGTGTATATGGGACTCGTAACTGCTTGTTGTGTACTGGTTGCCCAACCTTGATATCACGAGATACATATGCAGTTTTGAAGCACATGGCGGAGGCTTGTCTGCTGTAGTGGGGCGCCCCTTTATCGTTTCAGTCGCCATTCCGCCCGCTTTTGGTACACTGTGCCTTTTCCGCCATTCAGCTGTTTAGCGCCCGCTCTTACGGCTACAGCGTCTCGCTCACCATGTAGTTGAGTTGCTCCCACTCTTGCGGTGCAGCGATAGGCGGCTTCCACAGGACTCTTAAAATGGCGGCCGGCTCTTCGGATTTGGGCCTGGTCCAGTAAAATGGCCCTGGGACACCTTGGAACTCGGACGCTTGTCTGCCAGGGCTTGGGTTCCATTCTCGAAAGCGTCCCCTCAGCCTTGAAGATTGTACAAAAGTCTTGGGGGCCGTCGACTCCCGCAGGCTTCCGGTGGGGAGCGGCTGCCATGATTGCTTGCGGAATGGCCACGACGGAGCTACGAGATGGTGGTGCTCTCATGGTGACGCCAGCTTCAGTCTGAAACATCCAGAAACAAGGTGGGGCTTTCATCGTTTGGGAAAAAAAATGTTTTAATCCAATGAAAAGTGTTATTTGTAGGTCACATGACCTAGTCTTACATCATTAGGAAAAGAAAAGTAAAATGAACCAATGAAAAGTTTTATTAACAAGTCACATGACCTGTTATGCTTACGTTACGCGCTGCGCGGCGCGCTCTGGATCGTTTCCGGGAAGCTGCGCCTTGCGCACCGGAGCACTTCCGGGTGCGCTAACGCGTCGCGTCATATGACGCATTACGCGACAATGCAGGTCCAGAATATAGTCAAAATGTCTCCACCAACCAGCGGTCGGAATACAACCGCTTTCAGCAGTCCAAAAAGTTTGGTTAAATCTTAAGAGCGGGAGCAACTCAACTACATGGTGAGCGAGACGTTGTAGTCGCAAGAGCGGGCGGTAAACAGCTGAATGGCGGAAGAGGCACAGAGTACCAAAAGCAGGCGGAATGGCAACTAAAACGGTAAAGGGGCGCCCCACGACAGCGTGTCTTCAGGTCAAACGGATTGTGGGACAAGGTCCAGAATGGAAGATTCTTCAAAAGGGAAAAAATTCCGCCGGACCCCGGGAGCCGGCCGCCTATGCCGGGGGCGATCTCAGGCCTCACCAGGGCAACACGACTTGGGGAGGGGGCAGGAGCCAAGCGCCCCCTCTCAGTCCGCGCCATCTCACCGCCCCTCGGGGGCCTCCGTCAAGCGGTTTAGGGAGGCACCGTATCACATTGTTTTCCAATGCAGTCAGGTCCACAAATGGACCCCACTTACTTTGAATAGTGAAGCTGCAGCAGGTGCAAATAAGGTTTAAACAGTGTTACAAGAGCTGCTTAGAACTCTGAAGTATGGCACTCAACAACCAGGACTTATGCCATTTGTGTAAGGCAGTGACATGGAAGCAACTCAGGGACAAAAAGCATGAACGAACATTCACGTATGAAAATCTTATTTGGGGAAGGGGTAGAATCCAAACGCCCCCTGCCAGTTCGCGCCACTACACCGTATGTGGAAAATCTAAAGCCATCGTTCTACAAACTCTCAACGCTTGCTATCAGTGCATGAGTTTCATGCTCGATCGATTGAGCTAGCCGGATCGGGCAATAAAAAGTATAAAATAGTTATGTAAATAGTTATTTAATAAAATGTTTTACTCTGTTTCTTTGCTGGTGTGTTGTGTATATTTATAATATTTGCATAGGGTTTGTCGTTATTTTGGGCGGTGTGGGTGGCGGAGTCGAGCTGTCTTGCAGCCCTCATGGTGTGGAGCTCAGTTCATTTCACTATTTTCGTATTTCTCATGAAGGGTTGTTCCTAATGTTTGTATTTTACCGAGGTCAAAAAGAGATCGAATTAGTGGTCTACTGATTTTGCTCGATTACTTTTATTTTTTTACACGATTTTTCACTATCTGCAAAGACTAAACAGAGTATTGCGACTTTGTGCTTGTTTGTAAATAGAGAATGATCCAAAGAGAACCAATTGTAAAACAGTAAATGCTTGGATAATAATCAATCAAATGGAGAGACAAGCAGGTACGACGGATTACAACAGGGGTAAAGGTCTGCGTTAACTACCGTTCACTATCTGCAAAGAGAGAGTACTACTAAGAGAAAAGAGGGGAGTGGGGGGGGGCAGCGTTCAAAGCACATCAGCGTGCATAAATACGAAACGTTTTTACCTATCACGTACTTGACATTTGACAGCTTTTGATATTTGCTATTAAAAAACCATTGAAATTCACAGAAAAAACCATAGGTTATAGTCGATATATAGTTAGGAATTAGCATTTACAAAACCTTGAAAATTCAATGAAAAAACCATTGGTTATAGAACATATATAGTTAGGAATTTGCATTTACAAAACCTTATTTTACTCGCATAAAACCATTGAAATTCCATATATAGTTAGATGCGCTAACTATATATCGCGCACCCGCAATCCACTGCTGATGATGTCACATATTACATCATTCATGACATGGTTAGTGACATCACTGATGACATCACTGATGACATCTCAAATGACATCACTGATAAAATCACTGATAACATGTCATTTGACATGACTGATCACATCACTGATGATATCATTCATGTGATAATACCATGAACCTCTTCAGACTCTAATATAACCTTAGATACAATCAGTGTAAACAGACAGTCACAGACTGTCACTCATCCATGGAGTTACTCACACACCTAGTCAGTTATGCCAAAAATCAATCACACCTCCATTTTCTCAACTATACAGTTATACACACCTTACTTATTCAAACATATACTAACACATATTTACTTTACTCTCTTATACAATCTCTGATACATGTTCACAATGATCCATACAGCCACTCACACATTCACTGGCTCTTATGCACAGTTATTTATATATGTCACCTCTCACATGTACTGTGTTTTACATATGTACTTACTTTGACATGTAGCACTGAGATATCCATTCACTCACTAATACACTCATGCACAGTCAACAGCCCATACAGCTGTTTCCACATGCACTTTTGAATCTATACATATAGTGAATCAACTACTCACACATCTATGTACAGAGTCACACACCTCCCAGCCACCCATACACACACACTCAGTTTCCCATACAAATACTTGGACAACCAATCAATAACCCATACAGTTACTCATATAGCTACTGATCAACATATGCAGCAGTTTGTAGAACAACAGATATAATGATGCACAAATTAAAACAGTTTAGTCACTAACCCATGCACTCAGTGACACACATTTAATCACTCACTCAATCAGTCAGTCATGCACCTAATAAATCCTTCATCCAGACACTTATATATCCACTCATTCTTCAATATGTAAAACATATTTTAACTTTACAGAAACATACAGTCACTGGATGTTGTAATCAGTGATGTCATCAGTGATGTCATTTGAGATGTCATCAGTGATGTCATCAGTGATGTCACTAACCATGTCATGAATGATGTAATATGTGACATCATCAGCAGTGGATTGCGGGTGCGCGATATATAGTTAGCGCATCTAACTATATATGGAATTTCAATGGTTTTATGCGAGTAAAATAAGGTTTTGTAAATGCAAATTCCTAACTATATATGTTCTATAACCAATGGTTTTTTCATTGAATTTTCAAGGTTTTGTAAATGCTAATTCCTAACTATATATCGACTATAACCTATGGTTTTTTCTGTGAATATATATATATATATATATATATATATATATATATATATATATATATATATATATTCACTGAAAAAACCATAGGTTATAGACCATATATAGTTAGAAATTTGCATTTAAAAAACCATTGAAATTCAATGAAAAAACCATAGGTTATAGACCATATATAGTTAGGAATTCGCATTTACAAAACCTTATTTTACTCGCATAAAACCATTGAAATTCCATATATAGTTAGTTGCGCTAACTATATATCGCGCACCCGCAATCCACTGCTGATGATGTCACATATTACATCATTCATGACATGGTCAGTGACATCACTGATGACATCACTGATGACATCTCAAATGACATCACTGATGACATCACTGATGACATCTCATTTGACATTACTGATCACATCACTGATGATATCATTCATGTGATAATACGATGAACCTCTTCAGACTCTAATATAACCTTAGATACAATCAGTGTAAACAGACACTCACAGACTGTCACTCATCCATGGAGTTACTCACACACCTAGTCAGTCATGCAAAGAATCAATCACACCTCCATTTCCTCAACTATACAGTTATACAAACTTTACTTATTCAAACATATACTAACACATATTTACTCTCTTATACAATCCCTGATACAAGTTCACAATGATCCATACAGCCACTCACACATTCACTGGCTCTTATGCACAGTTATTTATATATGTCAACTCTCACATGTACTGTGTTTTACATATGTACTTACTTTGACATGTAGCACTGAGATATCCATTCACTCACCAATACACTCATGCACACAGTCAACCGCCCATACAGCTGTTACCACATGCACTTTTGAAACCATACCTCTAGTGAATCAACTGCTCACACATCTATGCACAGAGTCATACACCTCCCAGCCACCCACACACACACTCAGTCTCCCATACAAATACTAAGGTAACCAATCAATAACCCATATAGTTACTCATATAGCTACTTATCAACACATGCAACAGTTTACAGAACAACAGACATAATGATGCACAAATTAAGACAGTTTAGTCACTAACCCATGCACTCAGTGAGACACATTTAATCACTCACTCATACAGTCAGTCATGCACCTACTAAATCCTTCATCCAGACACTTATACATCCACTCATTCTTCAATATGTAAGACATATTTTAACTTCACAGAAACATACAGTCACTGGATGTTGTCATCAGTGATGTCATTTGAGATGTCATCAGTGATGTCATCAGTGATGTCACTGACCATGTCATGAATGATGTAATATGTGACATCATCAGCAGTGGATTGCGGGTGCGCGATATATAGTTAGCGCAACTAACTATATATGGAATTTCAATGGTTTTATGCGAGTAAAATAAGGTTTTGTAAATGCGAATTCCTAACTATATATGGTCTATAACCTATGGTTTTTTCATTGAATTTCAATGGTTTTTTAAATGCAAATTTCTAACTATATATGGTCTATAACCTATGGTTTTTTCAGTGAATTTCATTGGTTTTTTAAAAGCTAACATCTGTAGCTGTAAAATGTATTATTCTTTAAATCCCAAAATATATTTAGATGTTTATTGATAATTTTTTTTTTAATATTTTTTTTCTTCGCTTCTAGTTCGCGAACCGGGAAGCTTTCCGTTAGCTCATCTTGATGCCGCGATCTAGTCCGCGAACCGGTCAACGTTACGTTAGCGGAACAGTGACGCGCCGCGGAAGCGCGACGTATCACGTTATCGCGTAATGCGTCTAATGACGCGCCGCGTTAGCGCTCCCGGAAGTGCTCCGGACCGCGAACCGGAAGCGATCTGGGACGCGGCGCGCGCCGCGTAACGTAAGCGGAACAGGTCATGTGACTTGTTTATCAAACTTCTCATTGGTTCATTTCACTTTTGGTTTCCAAATGATGTATGACTAGGTCATGTGACCTAAAAATAACACTTTTCATTGGCTCAGAACTTTTGTTTTCCCCAAATCAAGTAAACCCCTCCTTATTTCCTCACTCTGACTTTCATCTTGGTGAGAGAAAGACCATTTATCTGAAGATCCACAATGGCTTCCATTGTTGCTGCAGCTGGTGCACCCCCACCACCACCTCCACCTCCCCATAAGAAGAGAGGACCACCCAGTCAAATTATGACTAACAGAGAGGAGGAAGATGAGGAAGAAGAAGAAGAGGAGAGAGAGGGACAACAATTTGTTGATGAGTTGCCCCGGGTTTCTAAACGAAAAACCAGTTTCATCTGGCAGTTTTTCACCATCCCTCCTGGAACCAAGAAAGTGAATGCAAAATATGCCACCTGCCTCATCTGTGACCACAGATTGTCGAGAGGCACAGAAAAGAAGTACAGTATGGGGAACTATACAATGCACCGTCACATGAGCAGGTGGCATCCCTTGAACTACAGCCGGGCTGAGTTGAGGGATCTTGTAGACAATCCGACGGCAACTCCTGTGGCAAGATCTACATCCACATTGTCTTTGACGGGAAGAGAGGCACAAGAGACTGTGCCAAACATCCAACGTAACTTCCAGCACATGAAGGTGTCTTGTATTTACTGTGGTGCTATGCTGTCATATGGCAACATGAGTGTCAACCTCATGAACATTGCATATGAAAATCATAAGTGCCCTAATGCACCCAAAAAGTAATTTTCTTTTTTTTTGCTCCAGTTGAGCCGTTTTGAAAGCCTGTTTTTTGTTGTCTCCCCTCCTTAAAAAACACAAAAAAAACATAAAACAGTTCTAAAAATACAAAAAAATCAAAAAATGTTCAAAAAATTACAAAAAAAACATAAAACAACAAAAACAAAAAAAAACAGTTCTTTTCAGAACTACCTCCCCTTTCAAACAAAATTGCTAGAATGTTTATCACTCTGGCAAGCTCTATTTCTTTTGGTTCGCTTCAAGTTCGCTGACCGGTTCGCGAACTTTAAGCGAACTAAAAAAAATATTTTTTTAAAAAAAAAGAAGAGTTAGTATAAGGGAAGTAAACAGAGAATAATGTAAAAAGAAAGACAGCTAGAGAGAGTAAATGAGAGATACTGTCAATGACATCATCAGCAGTGCATTGCGGGTAAAAAGAGTGGAAAACATTTACCTTATAATTCTTGTTACCTTTTTTAAATATTTTTTCATACTTTCAATCTGTAAAACAAAGAACAAACATTTCAAAAAATATTAAAACATGTATTTAAAAATTAGAAAAGACAAGGGAAAAGGTTCAAAAACAAACAGTTTTTCAACAACTTTGACATTTACAGAAGTCTCTGCTTCTCTACGTTCCCTACACAATCCTAAAGATATATATTCGAAAGAAACTGTATCTTGATATTGCTGAACTGAGGCCTATTTTGAAACATGATGTTTTTCTTGCACTGCTAATGTCTCACAATAGTGATGCAATAGCAGCGCAAAAAAGATGTAAAGTCATAATAAAATTGTGTCTAACATTGTAAATGATTGTTTTAGGATGCAAATAAGATGTGTGCTTTCAAGAGCTTTCTTTGAGGTGAGGCCTCTTTTTTTTATAAAAAAAAAACACTACCCAGAAGTACAGCACTCTAAGCATTAAAATTGATATTTACAGAACTCACCTTACCCATATGTACCACACATTTCTAAATGTATATCATAAGGACAAAAAGCATAACATTAATTATACATGTTAAATGGTTTATTTTTGCTGTTCTCAGAATGTATCAAATTTCACTTAAATCAGTGACTTGAAGGTATTCATCATGTAACAGCGGGGAAAAAAAAACACAATCAAAATGACTGTGTTTAAAAAACCCATACAACCTAAGAAATCTGATTTCAAAACTTCTTAAAATTAACTTACTTTCAATGACGTCGAAGGATCTCCTATAAACAGCATCCACTCTGTTGTGCTTTAAATATTTTCAGCCCGCCACTTTCTGAAAGAAAACCTCCATCGATACGTGAAATATGTTACATAGAAAAAAAACTTCTCTCATTATATCACATGTTTCCACTAGGCCAAATCATGTTGCCGCGATTCGCAAATCTTGTAATTCTTCCAATCAAATCCCGACATTTTCTATTTTCGCAACTTTCAAAAATAAAATATTTGAGATTATTTTCACAATCCTGGACTACTAATATCTTACTCTTCTTTGTCAGTCATGTTCTCCTTTTCCTATGACACTGATACTGCTTACTATGAAGCAGACTTACTTGCATTAGGTTTATATAGTTGAATTTTTAATCGAGACAGCATTGCAGACTTACATTCCCTCTACTTAAAATTTTGGTTTTAAAAACACCAGGTAAGAATTTTTAAGGTCAAACGGCAATTTTTTTTTGAACGTTACAACAGAATCATTACAGAATGACCAGCCGTTTCCAGACTTTAAGTAAGCTGTATAATGTCCTGATGTTGTTGATGGACCATCGTGATAGATAATTGCTACAGTAACAAAAGTCCTCCCTGATATTGACAGCTGAGAAGCCACAAAATTTTTTATTAAAGTTGACAATTTTGTTCCATCAGGCCTACATCGTTGCATCATTAAAATGACATACTGGCCATATCTACGTATAAATAATGTTGACATCATATCACATTTACATTGGCTACACTCCATGTTGTGATCCGCTGCATTTACTAGCTTATTAAAGGAGACTGATTTACTGTCTGGCAAAGTTAAATATATAAATCTTTCTGAGTCTACACTAGTAGTACTTGATACCATACAGTTCTCGCAGTCATGCTGCCATTGATAAGAAAGCCCAAACAGGTGATCTACATCTACACCCTCAACTTGCAATATATCAAGCATATACATTAAAAACTCCTGACAATCTTGCTGATTATTTTCAGAGAAGTCTGTTTGACCTGAACATTCATCTAACAGATAACGAACTTCAGACACACTTTCTACTTTTGTTCGATCACTGCTACATTTCTCGAAAACAGAATTCAACAAACAGCATAAAATTTGTTCAGAATTCAACAGAATCTGTTCTTTTAAACTCTCTAGTGAAAAGAGAACATTAACCACTACATTTGCATAGCAGTTGACACCAGAACTGTTTTCAAATTGAAAACCGACAACATCTTCAACAGAATCCACTTTCTTTCTGCTAACAATTTTCGGTTCATTGACTTTTAGTCTTTTTGCAACAACCTCCCTACTATTACTGCTATTTCTACGTTTGCGGCCTACCACACGTTTCTCAAACAAAGGATATTGAGGCAAATGTGGCGCATACTCTCTTCTTAACCTATTGTATTCCTTAACACAATCTAGATCCGCACAAATGTTTGTGACATCACAGTCAATCAAGTACAATCCCGATAAAGTTCTAACTCGTGACAATGCCACATATGCCATACCCTCCTTGAACACAGAACTGCCAATATTCACCAATGCACAGTCTACACTTAAACCTTGCGATTTATGGATTGTCACCGCATATGCCAAGCAAACAGGAAACTGTTTACGGCGAACATATAAATCTTTAACAAGCAAAAACCTAGCAGAACAACGACCAATTTGCTGTACTTCCTCAATGCCATCAAATTTAATTTTTAAAAATTCTATTCCATCTCTATTTCTGTATTTCTCAAAATCAACAACATTACCCATTGATCCATTTACCAGACCTCTTTCTACATGTAAATTCCTTCTCAAAATAATTCGGCAATTTAAACACACATTCAAAGTCTTTTCAAAACCCGCTGTTTTAGATATAGTCTTCTCTAATGAATCCAATTTTGATTTCAAATTGTCTGACAAAATAATTGTTGATCCCATATGCTCTAATTTGTCGATAGCTTCAAGTTTCACAATCTCTTGCTTTTCTAAATTCAACATTTTGTTGTTGAAGATGGCACATTCTGCAAGAGTTGGCATGAGACATATCCCGGATTTCTTCTCAGTAATTTTCTGAAAAATATTCTCAGGCACAATATCTTGTTTGGGATACAAATTTGACAGTAACCGTGCATTTAAAGCTTCTTTCCCATGCTCGGTCACTTTTCCAATTCTAATATCTTGTAGAATATTCTTGTAATCTTCATCCTTTGCCTGACGCATATTTTGATGCAGTTCTGCATAATTGAAGTTTAACCATATATTGACGTTGCCAATGCTCCCTAGGCACTTCCTGGTATCTTCATGCGTGAGTATTTTGAACACAGGTTGACCTTTTACTGGTGTCAGCTGTAGAAGATCTCCGAAAACAATAATGTGTTTCCCACCAAATAAGACATCATATTCAGTTTTAAGTACTTCTTGCATTCTCAAATGCACAAAGGCAAGCATGACATTGGAAACCATGCTTACTTCGTCAATGATAAGTAGTTTCATTTTCCTCAAAACTCTTGAAACTTCACAGCAAGCATCTCCAGATAACTTGTTGTATTGTAATTTGTTGTCATGCTCCACCGGCAGCATCAATAGACGATGCAAAGTAATACCTTTAATATTATGTGCTGCCAGTCCAGTAGGAGCGGTGACAACACAAGACAGCGATGACTCAGTCCTTTCCTGCAAATAACAAGAGATTGCTTTAATGAGGAAACTTTTTCCAGTTCCCGCTTCTCCACTCACGTACAGTCGGACAGGCTTCAACGACGTACACGAGCACTCTTTCTTCTCATGACTTAATCCGTGCTCAATTTCCTTGGTAACTTCATCATATATTTTCCTCTGCTCAACGTTGAGTTGTTTTTCCAAGTCTTGTAAGTTAACTGAATCCTCCTGAGCATGTGCCATGGCTCTTTCTACTTCATTCATAGCAGTGGCAGCTTCATTTTCGATAATAGGTCCTCCAAGTGGATCTTGACTCAATGAAACAGAACTCTGACTGTCCTGAGAACTGTCTCTGGCAATCTCGGCTGCAATCGTTGCTTCCTGCTCAATTTCCAAAGTTAGCATTTCTTGATATTTAGAAAAAGCAGGACATTCTATGGACTCCTTGGCTGCATTGAAAGAGTCTTCGTAACAGAGGAAATCTCCAAGCAGTTCCTCTTCTGCACGCCAAGGCTTGAAAAGTTGCAAAAGTGCTAAATAGAAAAACTCCTTTTTTTCTGGAGATTCGCCACTTAATTTTCGATGGTTTACTAATTGGCATTTTCTTTGCTTGACCAGGCATCCCTCACTTCCAATTACAGCATACACTCCTTTCTCAATATCTTCTTTGATGTTCCTCTTGAATATATAATTTTGGAGAACCTCATATAGACAAATATTCTCAAGGTGACTGCTTCGATTTGGATAATATGTATCCAACATGTTGGTCTTCAAAATGTCGGTACTGTTTGGTTCCTTTTCTGCCAAATACTCAATTTCCCGAACAGGTTTTAGAACTCGATTTCGCGTTGCAGCAAGACCAAGACTCGCCCAAACGAGACTCCTGGATTTGGCATAGAGACTTGCTGAAGACAATCGATCAGAACATTCGTAAGCTCCGATTTCTCGATGCGACAACATCTTCAGACTGAAACTGTACAACTTCTTGCTGAGGCTCTTTTCATGGGAAATGTCCTCCCACATATCCTTCAGTTCGGTCTTTTCTTTTTTGGTGATGTAAGATGTCACATACCGAGCCACAGCCATACAGTTGTCAGCCACAAACTGTATATCCATGTTGGCATTCCACATGGACAAAATCACTGGGTTGTAGTCATTGATGTACTTGGACTCTTCGTTCCTTTTCAAATTGTATGTATTCTTGGGTGATTTCCTCGTCACATTATGTCGCAGCGAAGACATCAAACTGTTCACTCTTCCTTTAGAAATCACCGGTCGTGGAAAGTTGAAACGACATTTGGTGTAGAACTTGTCCTTGTTTCTGAATTTACGACGACAGTACTTTCCACAACGATGGCTTTGGAAACGTAGAACTTGTTCTCTTAGACTTTTCTTCTCCGTTGCGTTTGGAACAGCACACGTAGAATACTGTTCGATGAAATTCATCACTAAGTCATCCGGATCTGTTCCAAATTTAGGTGCATCCTTGATCCACAGCAACATATGTATATGAGGGGCACCTCTTGCTTGGTACTCCTTTCTCCAGAAGAAATCCAACACCTCTCCAAGAGGTGGATTCTTTTTATTTGTGATGAAAGACATCATAGCTTCAAATCTATGATTGAAGTACCTGCATACATTCACAGGATCCAAAGAACACAGTTCTCCAGGTGTCTTGAATTCAATGTTTTCAATATTTCCATTTGCCTCTCGTAGAAATTCAAGTAAGTCATCCCAGCCATACTCGGCACAGCTCAGAGTGAGGAACCATGTCGGAGTTCCTAAGTTCCTCAGCATACATTTTAAGTCACCATGACGACGGTACCAGTACTCATTAGTACCACGCTGACACGCCATGAGATTAATTAAGTGAGAATCCAAAATACTGTCTTGGACATTGACTTTATGCATAAAGTCACTTGCCGAGATGTTTCGCATCTGTATACCACTTTTTAAGATGTGGTTCACTGCATATGACAGTCCAGACAGATCGCTTTCAAACAGGAGATGAAACAAATAGGGAATGCATTGCCGAAACCTAGGATCTTCTGCATACAATCGTAAAGTCCGGTATTCAGACGCAGGAATTTCACGAGGTCGCTCATCATATCTTCCTCCTTGACCTGTGGGAAATAGCTGTGGGAAACACCGAGCTTCCAAACTTTCCTCCCAAACACTAATGGGACTCCCTTTGGCTTGTTTCATTTGAAACAACTCAATAGCATTCCCCATCACTTCCTTGGAATGCAAAGGATGAACACTATAATGTTCATATATTTCTTCACTTTTAGAGGCCTCTACTTTCTCAATTTGGCCAGCACACAAATCGCTATCCTCTTCATCACTTACTTCCTCTTCTGCAACATATACATTCTTATAGTACTTATTATTTTTCTTCAAATACACTGTTGCCTTTTTGACTTTCCTAACATCCACTAAATCTTGCCATATTTTCTTATTCTTTGTCGGAACCCCATTAACCAAGATAACCAGAGGTTCCTCTTCCACTTTTTCTATTCCAATTGTGTTAATGTTTTTGTTCAAATCTAGAGGCAAATAAACAACTCTTCCCTTTAATCCTCTCTGTAAATCTGCTGGAGGCAATTTCCCTGTCTTTGGCTCCATTCTTACAATAGCCTGAAAGGGATGGATACTTTGAATCAAAATAGATTCATAAGTATTTAAATCCTTCAATTCAGAAGGAATCTCAACCAATTCCAGATTATTATGAACTGCCCTAGCAGGCATCTGGTTTTGGTTTAATTTATTACAACAATAAGTACACACACGTTGATCCGATCCCAAATCAAAATAATTTTCTACCATCAAGTATGTGGCTAAATCCTTCCATTCACTATTATTTTCCCTTTCACTTTTTGCATATAAATCCACTACCTTAGTCTGATTCTTATAATAAGTGCGTCGACAACATACACAAGTGAAATTAGGCCTCTCACTTGATTTCATCTGAAACGTGGCAATTTCCTTCTGAAAATTATCTGTACTGGAAACCTGTACATTATCTTCCACATTACCCTCTACTTCAGGGTCAATTTGAACATTCTCATCTTTACTACCAAAGTAACAAAACTCAATTTCTTCACAAAGATTCTTCACATCTATTTCAGAACCATGCAAAAGAGCAGCACATAACTGTTTAAGCATAATTGCTGGACTCTTAGCATAATACAACATTCTCACTAATTTTCTCACTTTATTATGATGCACTGCTAGCATCCTGAAATGATGAAAAACACTCTGGCATACTCTCCTGGAAAGACAAGCCAGTGAATGACCACGCAAACCTGTCATTTGTCTCACTCTGCAAGGATCTAAATCTTGCAACAACTTCATTTTCTGCTTCAAACTTTTCTTATTAAATGTCCGTATAAAATCACATAGCAAATTGATGGAAACCTGTCGCACACTGCAAATAGAACTACACTTCCAAATGTACACAGGACCCTTAGGACGTCTTCCTAAAACCTCATCACTTAGCGCCTCTTCTGTCTCTGTTGTCACAAGTAGTTCTTTTTCAACTGGACAACCATCCTTCACTTCATAAGCTCGACCACTGATGTCAACTGCATGCACCAAATCATTATCCTGAAAATAAGTCTCCTCATTAAAAAATGCCTCAGAACTTGAACTATGCATCCATTCTCCAGAAAAAACTTCACAAAAGTTAGTACGATTTACTACTCTCTTCCATCTACTTTTTGTTTTGAAATCAGAAATTACCTTGCTTAGTTTCCTAATTCTATTGATTACCAAAATAAACAACTTTCGCTTGATTTCAAAAGCATGATCAATAATTTTCTCTACATTTTTCTTCTTCCTATAAAATGCCGCTTTCTGTTGGCCTTTCTTTTTAATATTTTTCAATAAATTAACTAATATCCTATTACGGAACATTCGTTGTCGAATGTCCCTAAACTGTTGTTTCCTTCTACTATCATGCACAGAGTTATCTCTTCCTCTACCAGTAACATTTGTGATGGGTCTCTCCTTTCCATTTAAATTACTTCTCTTTTTGTTAAGAGACACATTTTTTTGAGCAAAATTTTTTTTACTACAAATATTTCTTAAGAATGATTTCGTGCTCTTACCCGGACCTTTCTTGGTGTTTTGACAAGTATTTGGGGAAGAGGACTGCTGCAATAAAACATCATCCTGCTGTCTTTGACGTTTTCTAGCCTTTCGTATTCGACTTCTGGAAGGCATTTTCCAAACTATGAAAGAATCTGCAGTTGAATCTGTGAAAAAATATAATATAAAATGTTATTAACCACTATTACCAAACAGTAAATAAATAACAGTCATCTAAAACTTAATGCTGTACTAATTATTTAACATAGCAAATATTTTCCACCAGCACTGCATCACAAAAATGACACTCAATGGTACAAAACAGGCATACAACACTCATAAATCACTCCCTAATATTTTAAATCATTAATTCAGGATGACGATAAGATGTAGCCTATCTAAAGGTTTGTTTAGGCCCAGATCTTTGGACTGGGGTGAATGTGTGTCATTGATCCACATTCAGTCCATCACCTGTTTTGTTTATTTGAGGTGAGGCCAACACATGGTTGCAGATAAGATTTTCACTGAAAAAAAACCAAGGTAAAAAAACATGTGAAGGCCTACCAATGAAGTAAATCATTAAATGAAAACCAATACATTTCTGGAAATATGCACTACTAGTGCTTCATAAGATGTTTTGGATCATATTTATAAGTTATTTGAGTATCTAGTATGCTATTTTACATTCTTCATGGTGCAAATTTATTGTAAATACGCTCCCACCTGCGGTTGGCAAATTTAGATTTTGATTATGGGAGTTAGATAGGCATGTTAATAATTTCCCAAAAATGGTATATAACCCCAAACAACCTTTGAAGCAAATGCTCTTAGCCATGTTATCCACCTCCCATTGGATAACATGGCTAAGAAATGCTTGCAAATGTGATAAAAAAAGGCCTGCAATGCATGAATAACGCAGAAAAATCAGCGATATTCATGCATTTTCCAACAAATGCTCTTAGCCATGTTATCCACTTCCTATTAAATAACATGGCTAAGAACTGCTCAGGGCACCATGAGGAACGCTTTCCATTTAAAAAGGGAAAAATAACATCAAAGACACTAAAATGCCTTCTAAATATGAACCCAAACAACCTATGAAGCAATGTGAAAAAAAACTGCCGCAATGCATGAATATAGCAGAAAAATCAGCGATATTCATGCATTTTCCAGCAAATGCTCTTAGCCATGTTATCCACTTCCAATTAAATAACATGGCTAAGAACTGCTCAGGGCCCCATGAGGAACGCTTTCCATTTAAAAAGGGAAAAATAACATCAAAGACACTAAAATACCTTCTAAATATGAACCCAAACAACCTATGAAGCAATGTGAAAAAAACGGCCACAATGCATGAATATAGCAGAAAAATCAGCGATATTCATGCATTTTCCAGCAAATGCTCTTAGCCATGTGATCCACTTCCTATTAAATAACATGGCTAAGAACTGCTCAGGGCCCCATGAGGAACGCTTTCCATTTAAAAAGGGAAAAATAACATCAAAGACACTAAAATGCCTTCTAAATATGAACCCAAACAACCTATGAAGCAATGTGAAAAAAAACGGCCACAATGCATGAATATAGCAGAAAAATCAGCGATATTCATGCATTTCCCAGCAAATGCTCTTAGCCATGTTATCCACTTCCTATTAAATAACATGGCTAAGAACTGCTCAGGGCCCCATGAGGAACGCTTTCCATTTAAAAAGGGAAAAATAACTTCAAAGACACTAAAATGCCTTCTAAATATGACCCCAAACAACCTATGAAGCTCTAACAGTACATATCCTGAAATTTAATTCATTTCAAAATTCGTTTTTAAACACAGCATATAAATCAATTGTATACCTGCATTCATGAAGAAATGACTAAAAATGTCCTTGAGACACATGAAAGTGTTTTCTGGAATGCCCTAGCACCATTTTTGGGACACTATTAACATGGCTAGGTAACTCCCATAATCAAAATCTAAATTTGCCAAGCACAAGTGGGAGCGTATTTACAAGACACTTGTCCCATGAGGAACACTTTACATTTTAAAAGGCGAACACAACATCTTAGACACTCAAATACCTTATAAATATGGCCCAAAACAACCTATGAAGCTCTAGCAGTACATATCTAGAAATGTAATTGATTTCTTAAATCGTTTTTAAAAGCAACATATCTGTTTCAGCTTACATAACAGACCATGAAATGGCCTCCATGTATTACAATATCTTGTGTAACTGCATGCCAGAATGTTACACCAAATATGCAATTATAATTTCTCTTTGAAACTAATTCTATTAGTATATCACTAGAGACAAAACCACATTTTAAAAACACAGCTTTCTTCATCATTTTCTCCTTAAATCATACTATTCTCTATCTAAATTAAATAAATCTTTTCTCACCTTAGCAAATATTTTTTGAGTTTTGAAAACAGTCTCAGAAATACACCAAATTGTCTTCAGCAGAAGAAAAAGGATGCACTCCAAAGGCTGCAGCTATTGAAAGCACAGAAATACAGATATTCTTTTCACATATCTCTCATATTAGCCAATCATACCTCTTCCCTCACTTTTTTCAAATCAAAACCCTTCCCCCCTCTGCCCTGTCTGCCTTGTTTCCATAGCAACCACCTCCTGGAAGACCTCTCATGTTTGCAAATTCACACAACAATGTTTCAATTGAACTCTGAACTCTCAGTGCACCTGCGTATCCAGTGCAATCTTTCATTAAATGTTTCTTCCTTGACCATTCAAATTACATCTTTCAAAGAACACATCCATGCACCCTAACTTTCTGTTTTCAGAAATGGAAATGCACCAATCACTGCTAATGAATCATTAGCATTGTAAATCCACAGTTTTTTTTCTTTAGAAACTCCTACTGTTTCAACTGCCCTTTCATTACCACACTTCATCTGACTGCAGAACAACCTTCTTCCACCATGTTTAACGTCTGGATTGTTGGACATAGTTACATCCACTGGGCTCAAAGGTATGCTGAGAGCAGAAATTTACACAACCTCAATTTACAAGATGTGGAAATTAAGTGGTTGGGCCAAAGAGGATTAAAATGTCACCAATTGATACCATTGGTGAAAACCTTTATGCATTTGCCAAAACCTGACCTGTTAATAGTGCACTGTGGAGGTAATGATTTGGGCACTTTGACAGGGGTAGGTCTGGAAATGCTTTTAAAGGACACCTTGGAGCAATTAATGGCACTTTTTCCTCAAACTGCCTTGGTATATTCCAATATATGCCAAAGACAGAAATGGAGGTGGTCCAACCAATTTTGTCCACAAATTGAGAAAGCGAGGAAGCATGTAAACAAATCTGTTTCAGCTTACATGAGAGACCATGGAATGGGCTCTCTGTACAACAATAACTTGCGTTACTACATGCAAGATATCTACAGAGGAGATGGAGTTCACTTCTCAGATGAGGGCAACAGAATTTTCATTCTGAATTTAAGACTCTGCATTGGTACCTACTTATAAGTACCTAAATGTACCATAAACCCAAAAGCTCTTCTCAGAGCTACCCTACATCTGATCACTCACAATTATTATTTTTCTCTAACTTTTTTCACTAATTTTCCACAAAATTCGCTCCCCGGAGCGCTACCCGGTTCGCTAACCGAAAGCTAACCTCGCGGAATTTTTTTAAAAAAAAATTTTTTTCCGCACATATAAGCCTCCTCAGCCACGCTCAGAAAACCTAGGGGGTCAAGATAAGTCTACCATGACCCCTTCTACCCATTCTAAACATTATTTGCCCTCCATCTTGTATCTTAATGCGAACGAAACACAAAATGGTGGACTCCCGTGACGCTTAAGGTTCGCTAACCGGGCAGCTTCCCGGAAAGCGGTCCTAAAAAAAGGCGGGAAAGTAATTTACAGAATAACGACTAGAAACACTCTCACCAAATATAGATTAGCTCATACTACATAACAATCCCTTCCATTCTCACAAATTTCATTGAAATTCCATTTAGCCATTTAGCCTGTAGACCTCTCCAAGTACCGTGAGGTAAATTACTTCACAAAACACATCTGAATTGTTGGAATTGACAACCAATGAAAATGTTACTTTCATTTTCTACTTTTATTACCTGACATTTGATTGGTTATATACCTGTATATATATAAAGGGAGAGAAGGAAACACAGCCATTTTGACTACTACTTCTTGTTGTACCTCCTATTTCAAAAGCTTCAAAAAACTTCAACTTCTTTGTGAAGGTAAGTTATAATTTAATATATTGTGCACTATGACTTAATATAGTAGACTTTTTCTGCTACATATACACTATCCCTCTGTAGTAGTAGTGTCTTGGTTAAATCACATACACTTTTTTTTAGTCCTATTTCCACTCTCATACTATACACTGCCAAAAGATAAATTCACTGATAAAAACTGCCTATCTAAAATTAATCCCAACAGTGCCCTATCTCTACTAATATATATTTTTTTAATCCAAATTTCAGGCAAAATGGAAGGCGAGCAGCAAGTTTCATTTTCGATTGAACTGAAGGAGAGCAGCCAAGACAAACTTGATGACTTTATGGATGACAGTAGAGACCACGAACTTCTACAATGTGTTGAAGCAGTAGACAACTTGCTTCAAAATGAAAAACAATTACACCCTATAATAAATTATGACATTTCTGACAATGAAATGTTAGAAAATTTAATAAAGTATGAAACACAATCATAATAAAAAAAATAAATAAATAAAGAAAACAAAAAAAAACAAGAAAAACAACAAACAATTAACATACAGTATTAGAAAAGTCTTTCATTCTTTTATCCATAAAGTTCGCTGCCCAGAAAGCTATCCGGTTCGCGAACTTGGCGCTTACCACGCAAAAAAAAATTTTTTTTTTTGGACCCTCCTAGGCCCTTTTAAAACCTCCACATAAAACCTAGGGGGTCAACGAGGATCTACTATGCCCCCTTATGGTAATTTCCCCCTTTGTTTTGGCCTCCTCTTGTCTCTCGATCCTACCGAGAGACAAGATGGCGGCCGCTCCGGACTGTTTAGAATGTTGACAGACACCGGAGGGCCAATCAGCTTCTCATCGCAAAGTTCCGTTACGCGAAAG
>NW_028243229.1:0-45669 GCF_964263255.1 Lissotriton vulgaris
GAGCAAAAAACGGCTGATTTTCGACAAAAGAGATAACACCCCCCCATTACGTCTTGCTTCAGAAATTGGAAAATGGTCCGTTTTCAAATGTTTTATTTTTGAACGTCAGTTCACATTTGTAGGTGGATCATCAGTGTTAGAGCTAAAATTAGCATGTTTAACGTGATTTTCATGCTTCCAGGGCTCGGGAAGTTAATTAAATACCATTTGGAGGCATTTAATGTTCGAGCAAAAAGGCTGATTTTCGACAAAGAGATAACACCCCGCCATTACGTCATGCTTCAGAAATGTGGAAAATGGTCCGTTTTCAAATGTTTTATTTTTTGAACGTCAGTTCACATTTGTAGGTGGATCATCAGTGTTAGAGCTAAAATTAGCATGTTTAAAGTGATTTTCATGCTTCCAGGGGCTCGGGAAGTTAATTAAATACATTTGGAGGCATTTAATGTTCGAGCAAAAACGGCTGATTTTCGACAAAAGAGATAACACCCCCCCCATTACGTCATGCTTCAGAAATGTGGAAAATGGTCCGTTTTCAAATGTTTTATTTTTGAACGTCAGTTCACATTTGTAGGTGGATCATCAGTGTTAGAGCTAAAATTTAGCATGTTTTAAAGTGATTTTCATTCTTCCAGGGGCCCAAAACACAAGATTTATGAATGGTTAAAAGTGCATGAAAATGGCCAATTTACTCACTCTGAGTTCTCAAAAAGGGTTTCTTCACCCCGGGAAGTTATTAAATACCATTTGGAGGCATTTAATGTTAGAGCAAAAACGGCTGATTTTCGACAAAAGAGATAACACCCCCCCATTACGTCATGCTTCAGAAATGTGGAAAATGGTCCGTTTTCAAATGTTTTTATTTTTGAACGTCAGTTCACATTTGTAGGTGGATCATCAGTGTTAGAGCTAAAATTAGCATGTTTAAAGTGATTTTCATGCTTCCAGGGGCCCAAAACACAAGATTTATGGAATGGTTAAAAGTGCATGAAAATGGCCAATTTACTCACTCTGAGTTCTCAAAAAGGGTTTCTTCACCCCGGAAGTTAATTAAATACCATTTGGAGGCATTTAATGTTCGAGCAAAAACGGCTGATTTTCGACAAAAGAGATAACACCCCCCCATTACGTCATGCTTCAGAAATGTGGAAAATGTCCGTTTTCAAATGTTTTATTTTTGAACGTCAGTTCACATTTGTAGGTGGATCATCAGTGTTAGAACTAAAATTAGCATGTTTACAGTGATTTTCATGCTTCCAGGGGCTCGGAAGTTAATTAAATACCATTTGGAGGCATTTAATGTTCGAGCAAAAACGGCTGATTTTCGACAAAAAGAGATAACACCCCCCCATTACGTCATGCTTCAGAAATGTGGAAAATGGTCAGTTTTCAAATGTTTTATTTTTGAACGTCAGTTCACATTTGTAGGTGGATCATCAGTGTTAGAGCTAAAATTAGCATGTTTAAAGTGATTTTCATGCTTCCAGGGGCTCGGGAAGTTAATTAAATACCATTTGGAGGCATTTAATGTTCGAGCAAAAACGGCTGATTTTCGACAAAAGAGATAACACCCCCCCATTACGTCATGCTTCAGAAATGTGGAAAATGGTCCGTTTTCAAATGTTTTATTTTTGAACGTCAGTTCACATTTGTAGGTGGATCATCAGTGTTAGAGCTAAAATTAGCATGTTTAAAGTGATTTTCATGCTTCCAGGGGCTCGGGAAGTTAATTAAATACCATTTGGAGGCATTTAATGTTCGAGCAAAAACGGCTGATTTTCGACAAAAGAGATAACACCCCCCCATTACGTCATGCTTCAGAAATGTGGAAAATGGTCCGTTTTCAAATGTTTTATTTTTGAACGTCAGTTCACATTTGTAGGTGGATCATCAGTGTTAGAGCTAAAATTAGCATGTTTAAAGTGATTTCATGCTTCCAGGGGCTCGGGAAGTTAATTAAATACCATTTGGAGGCATTTAATGTTCGAGCAAAAACGGCTGATTTTCGACAAAAGAGATAACACCCCCCCATTACGTCATGCTTCAGAAATGTGGAAAATGGTCCGTTTTCAAATGTTTTATTTTTGAACGTCAGTTCACATTTGTAGGTGGATCATCAGTGTAAGAGCTAAAATTAGCATGTTTAAAGTGATTTTCATGCTTCCAGGGCCCAAAACACAAGATTTATGGAATGGTTAAAAGTGCATGAAAATGGCCAATTTACTCACTCTGAGTTCTCAAAAAGGGTTTCTTCACCCCGGGAAGTTAATTAAATACCATTTGGAGGCATTTAATGTTCGAGCAAAAACGGCTGATTTTCGACAAAAGAGATAACACCCCCCCATTACGTCATGCTTCAGAAATGTGGAAAATGGTCCGTTTTCAAATGTTTTATTTTTGAACGTCAGTTCACATTTGTAGGTGGATCATCAGTGTTAGAGCTAAAATTAGCATGTTTAAAGTGATTTTCATGCTTCCAGGGGCTCGGGAAGTTAATTAAATACCATTTGGAGGCATTTAATGTTTCGAGCAAAAACGGCTGATTTTCGACAAAAGAGATAACACCCCCCCATTACGTCATGCTTCAGAAATGTGGAAAATGGTCCGTTTTCAAATGTTTTATTTTTGAA
Organism: Lissotriton vulgaris; assembly: GCF_964263255.1. NCBI lineage: Eukaryota > Metazoa > Chordata > Amphibia > Caudata > Salamandridae > Lissotriton > Lissotriton vulgaris. The sequence continues at coordinate 2,631 of NW_028243229.1, forward strand.
CGTCAGTTCACATTTGTAGGTGGATCATCAGTGTTAGAGCTAAAATTAGCATGTTTAATGTGATTTTCATGCTTCCAGGGGCTCGGGAAGTTAATTAAATAACATTTGGAGGCATTTAATGTTCGAGCAAAAACGGCTGATTTTCGACAAAAGAGATAACACCCCCCCCACTACGTCATGCTTCAGAAATGTGGAAAATGGTCCGTTTTCAAATGTTTTATTTTTGAACGTCAGTTCACATTTGTAGGTGGATCATCAGTGTTAGAGCTAAAATTAGCATGTTTAAAGTGATTTTCATGCTTCCAGGGGCTCGGGAAGTTAATTAAATACCATTTGGAGGCATTTAATGTTCGAGCAAAAACGGCTGATTTTCGACAAAAGAGATAACACCCCCCCATTACGTCATGCTTCAGAAATGTGGAAAATGGTCCGTTTTCAAATGTTTTATTTTTGAACGTCAGTTCACATTTGTAGGTGGATCATCAGTGTTAGAGCTAAAATTAGCATGTTTAAAGTGATTTTCATGCTTCCAGGGGCCCAAAACACAAGATTTATGGAATGGTTAAAAGTGCATGAAAATGGCCAATTTACTCACTCTGAGTTCTCAAAAAGGGTTCTTCACCCCGGGAAGTTAATTAAATACCATTTGGAGGCATTTAATGTTCGAGCAAAAACGGCTGATTTTCGACAAAAGAGATAACACCCCCCCATTACGTCATGCTTCAGAAATGTGGAAAATGGTCCGTTTTCAAATGTTTTATTTTTGAACGTCAGTTCACATTTGTAGGTGGATCATCAGTGTTAGAGCTAAAATTAGCATGTTTAAAGTGATTTTCATGCTTCCAGGGGCCCAAAACACAAGATTTATGGAATGGTTAAAAGTGCATGAAAATGGCCAATTTACTCACTCTGAGTTCTCAAAAAGGGTTTCTTCACCCGGGAAGTTAATTAAATACCATTTGGAGGCATTTAATGTTCGAGCAAAAACGGCTGATTTTCGACAAAAGAGATAACACCCCCCCATTACGTCATGCTTCAGAAATGTGGAAAATGGTCCGTTTCAAATGTTTTATTTTTGAACGTCAGTTCACATTTGTAGGTGGATCATCAGTGTTAGAGCTAAAATTAGCATGTTTAAAGTGATTTTCATGCTTCCAGGGGCTCAGGAAGTTAATTAAATACCATTTGGAGGCATTTAATGTTCGAGCAAAAACGGCTGATTTTCGACAAAAGAGATAACACCCCCCCCATTACGTCATGCTTCAGAAATGTGGAAAATGGTCCAGTTTTCAAATGTTTTATTTTTGAACGTCAGTTCACATTTGTAGGTGGATCATCAGTGTTAGAGCTAAAATTAGCATGTTTAAAGTGATTTTCATGCTTCCAGGGGCTCGGGAAGTTAATTAAATACCATTTGGAGGCATTTAATGTTCGAGCAAAAACGGCTGATTTTCGACAAAAGAGATAACACCCCCCATTACGTCATGCTTCAGAAATGTGGAAAATGGTCCGTTTTCAAATGTTTTATTTTTGAACGTCAGTTCACATTTGTAGGTGGATCATCAGTGTTAGAGCTAAAATTAGCATGTTTAAAGTGATTTTCATGCTTCCAGGGGCCCAAAACACAAGATTTATGGAATGGTTAAAAGTGCATGAAAATGGCCAATTTACTCACTCTGAGTTCTCAAAAAGGGTTTCTTCACCCCGGGAAGTTAATTAAATACCATTTGGAGGCATTTAATGTTCGAGCAAAAACGGCTGATTTTCGACAAAAGAGATAACACCCCCCCATTACGTCATGCTTCAGAAATGTGGAAAATGGTCCGTTTTCACATGTTTTATTTTTGAACGTCAGTTCACATTTGTAGGTGGATCATCAGTGTTAGAGCTAAAATTAGCATGTTTAAAGTGATTTTCATGCTTCCAGGGGCCCAAAACACAAGATTTATGGAATGGTTAAAAGTGCATGAAAATGGCCAATTTACTCACTCTGAGTTCTCAAAAAGGGTTTCTTCACCCGGGAAGTTAATTAAATACCATTTGGAGGCATTTAATGTTCGAGCAAAAACGGCTGATTTTCGACAAAAGAGATAACACCCCCCATTACGTCATGCTTCAGAAATGTGGAAAATGGTCCGTTTTCAAATGTTTTATTTTTGAACGTCAGTTCACATTTGTAGGTGGATCATCAGTGTTAGAGCTAAAATAGCATGTTTAAAGTGATTTTCATGCTTCCAGGGGCTCGGGAAGTTAATTAAATACCATTTGGAGGCATTTAATGTTCGAGCAAAAACGGCTGATTTTCGACAAAAAGAGATAACACCCCCCCATTACGTCATGCTTCAGAAATGTGGAAAATGGTCCGTTTTCAAATGTTTTATTTTTGAACGTCAGTTCACATTTGTAGGTGGATCATCAGTGTTAGAGCTAAAATTAGCATGTTTAAAGTGATTTTCATGCTTCCAGGGGCTCGGGAAGTTAATTAAATACCATTTGGAGGCATTTAATGTTCGAGCAAAAACGGCTGATTTTCGACAAAAGAGATAACACCCCCCCATTACGTCATGCTTCAGAAATGTGGAAAAATGGTCCGTTTTCAAATGTTTTATTTTTGAACGTCAGTTCACATTTGTAGGTGGATCATCAGTGTTAGAGCTAAAATTAGCATGTTTAAAGTGATTTTCATGCTTCCAGGGGCCCAAAACACAAGATTTATGGAATGGTTAAAAGTGCATGAAAATGGCCAATTTACTCACTCTGAGTTCTCAAAAAGGGTTTCTTCACCCCGGGAAGTAATTAAATACCATTTGGAGGCATTTAATGTTCGAGCAAAAACGGCTGATTTTCGACAAAAGAGATAACACCCCCCATTACGTCATGCTTCAGAAATGTGGAAAATGGTCCGTTTTCAAATGTTTTTATTTTTGAACGTCAGTTCACATTTGTAGGTGGATCATCAGTGTTAGAGCTAAAATTAGCATGTTTAAAGTGATTTTCATGCTTCCAGGGGCCCAAAACACAAGATTTATGGAATGGTTAAAAGTGCATGAAAATGGCCAATTTACTCACTCTGAGTTCTCAAAAAGGGTTTCTTCACCCCGGAAGTTAATTAAATACCATTTGGAAGCATTTAATGTTCGAGCAAAACGGCTGATTTTCGACAAAAGAGATAACACCCCCCATTACGTCATGCTTCAGAAATGTGGAAAATGGTCCGTTTTCAAATGTTTTATTTTTGAACGTCAGTTCACATTTGTAGGTGGATCATCAGTGTTAGAGCTAAAATTAGCATGTTTAAAGTGATTTTCATGCTTCCAGGGGCTCGGGAAGTTAATTAAATACCATTTGGAGGCATTTAATGTTCGAGCAAAAACGGCTGATTTTCGACAAAAGAGATAACACCCCCCCATTACGTCATGCTTCAGAAATGTGGAAAATGGTCCGTTTTCAAATGTTTTATTTTTGAACGTCAGTCACATTTGTAGGTGGATCATCAGTGTTAGAGCTAAAATTAGCATGTTTAAAGTGATTTTCATGCTTCCAGGGGCCCAAAAACACAAGATTTATGGAATGGTTAAAAGTGCATGAAAATGGCCAATTTACTCACTCTGAGTTCTCAAAAAGGGTTTCTTCACCCGGGAAGTTAACTAAATACCATTTGGAGGCATTTAATGTTCGAGCAAAAACGGCTGATTTTCGACAAAAGAGATAACACCCCCCCATTACGTCATGCTTCAGAAATGTGGAAAATGGTCCGTTTTCAAATGTTTTATTTTTGAACGTCAGTTCACATTTGTAGGTGGATCATCAGTGTTAGAGCTAAAATTAGCATGTTTAACGTGATTTTCATGCTTCCAGGGGCTCGGGAAGTTAATTAAATACCATTTGGAGGCATTTAATGTTCGAGCAAAAACGGCTGATTTTCGACAAAAGAGATAACACCCCCCCATTACGTCATGCTTCAGAAATGTGGAAAATGGTCCGTTTTCAAATGTTTTATTTTTGAACGTCAGTTCACATTTGTAGGTGGATCATCAGTGTTAGAGCTAAAATTAGCATGTTTAAAGTGATTTTCATGCTTCCAGGGGCTCGGGAAGTTAATTAAATACCATTTGGAGGCATTTAATGTTCGAGCAAAAAAGCTGATTTTCGACAAAAGAGATAACACCCCCCATTACGTCATGCTTCAGAAATGTGGAAAATGGTCCGTTTTCAAATGTTTTATTTTTGAACGTCAGTTCACATTTGTAGGTGGATCATCAGTGTTAGAGCTAAAATTAGCATGTTTAAAGTGATTTTCATGCTTCAGGGGCTCGGGAAGTTAATTAAATACCATTTGGAGGCATTTAATGTTCGAGCAAAAACGGCTGATTTTCGACAAAAGAGATAACACCCCCCATTACGTCATGCTTCAGAAATGTGGAAAATGGTCCGTTTCAAATGTTTTATTTTTGAACGTCAGTTCACATTTGTAGGTGGATCATCAGTGTTAGAGCTAAAATTAGCATGTTTAAAGTGATTTTCATGCTTCCAGGGGCCCAAAACACAAGATTTATGGAATGGTTAAAAGTGCATGAAAATGGCCAATTTACTCACTCTGAGTTCTCAAAAAGGGTTTCTTCACCCCGGGAAGTTAATTAAATACCATTTGGAGGCATTTAATGTTAGAGCAAAAACGGCTGATTTTCGACAAAAGAGATAACACCCCCCCATTACGTCATGCTTCAGAAATGTGGAAAATGGTCCGTTTTCAAATGTTTTATTTTTGAACGTCAGTTCACATTTGTAGGTGGATCATCAGTGTTAGAGCTAAAATTAGCATGTTTAAAGTGATTTTCATGCTTCCAGGGGCTCGGGAAGTTAATTAAATACCATTTGGAGGCATTTAATGTTCGAGCAAAAACGGCTGATTTTCGACAAAAGAGATAACACCCCCCCATTACGTCATGCTTCAGAAATGTGGAAAATGGTCCGTTTTCAAATGTTTTATTTTTGAACGTCAGTTCACATTTGTAGGTGGATCATCAGTGTTAGAGCTAAAATTAGCATGTTTAAAGTGATTTTCATGCTTCCAGGGGCCCAAAACACAAGATTTATGGAATGGTTAAAAGTGCATGAAAATGGCCAATTTACTCACTCTGAGTTCTCATAAAGGGTTTCTTCACCCCGGGAAGTTAATTAAATACCATTTGGAGGCATTAATGTTCGAGCAAAAACGGCTGATTTTCGACAAAAGAGCTAACACCCCCCCATTACGTCATGCTTCAGAAATGTGGAAAATGGTCCGTTTTCAAATGTTTTATTTTTGAACGTCAGTTCACATTTGTAGGTGGATCATCAGTGTTAGAGCTAAAATTAGCATGTTTAAAGTGATTTTCATGCTTCTTGGGGCCCAAAACACAAGATTTATGGAATGGTTAAAAGTGCATGAAAATGGCCAATTTACTCACTCTGAGTTCTCAAAAAGGGTTCTTCACCCCGGGAAGTTAATTAAATACCATTTGGAGGCATTTAATGTTCGAGCAAAAACGTCTGATTTTCGACAAAAGAGATAACACCCCCCATTACGTCATGCTTCAGAAATGTGGAAAATGGTCCGTTTTCAAATGTTTTATTTTTGAACGTCAGTTCACATTTGTAGGTGGATCATCAGTGTTAGAGCTAAAATTAGCATGTTTAAAGTGATTTTCATGCTTCCAGGGGCTCGGGAAGTTAATTAAATACCATTTGGAGGCATTTAATGTTCGAGCAAAAACGGCTGATTTTCGACAAAAGAGATAACACCCCCCCATTACGTCATGCTTCAGAAATGTGGAAAATGGTCCGTTTTCAAAATGTTTTATTTTTGAACGTCAGTTCACATTTGTAGGTGGATCATCAGTGTTAGAGCTAAAATTAGCATGTTTAAAGTGATTTTCATGCTTCCAGGGGCCCAAAACACAAGATTTATGGAATGGTTAAAAGTGCATGAAAATGGCCAATTTACTCACTCTGAGTTCTCAAAAAGGGTTTCTTCACCCCGGGAAGTTAATTAAATACCATTTGGAGGCATTTAATGTTCGAGCAAAAACGGCTGATTTTCGACAAAGAGATAACACCCCCCCCATTACGTCATGCTTCAGAAATGTGGAAAATGGTCCGTTTTCAAATGTTTTATTTTTGAACGTCAGTTCACATTTGTAGGTGGATCATCAGTGTTAGAGCTAAAATTAGCATGTTTAAAGTGATTTTCATGCTTCCAGGGGCTCGGGAAGTTAATTAAATACCATTTGGAGGCATTTAATGTTCGAGCAAAAACGGCTGATTTTCGACAAAAGAGATAACACCCCCCCATTACGCCATGCTTCAGAAATGTGGAAAATGGTCCGTTTTCAAATGTTTTATTTTTGAACGTCAGTTCACATTTGTAGGTGGATCATCAGTGTTAGAGCTAAAATTAGCATGTTTAAAGTGATTTTCATGCTTCCAGGGGCTCGGGAAGTTAATTAAATACCATTTGGAGGCATTTAATGTTAGAGCAAAAACGGCTGATTTTCGACAAAAGAGATAACACCCCCCCATTACGTCATGCTTCAGAAATGTGGAAAATGGTCCGTTTTCAAATGTTTTATTTTTGAACGTCAGTTCACATTTGTAGGTGGATCATCAGTGTTAGAGCTAAAATTAGCATGTTTAAAGTGATTTTCATGCTTCCAGGGGCCCAAAACACAAGATTTATGGAATGGTTAAAAGTGCATGAAAATGGCCAATTTACTCACTCTGAGTTCTCAAAAAGGGTTTCTTCACCCCGGGAAGTTAATTAAATACCATTTGGAAGCATTTAATGTTCGAGCAAAAACGGCTGATTTTCGACAAAAGAGATAACACCCCCCCATTACGTCATGCTTCAGAAATGTGGAAAATGGTCCGTTTTCAAATGTTTTATTTTTGAACGTCAGTTCACATTTGTAGGTGGATCATCAGTGTTAGAGCTAAAATTAGCATGTTTAAAGTGATTTTCATGCTTCCAGGGGCTCGGGAAGTTAATTAAATACCATTTGGAGGCATTTAATGTTCGAGCAAAAACGGCTGATTTTCGACAAAAGAGATAACACCCCCCCATTACGTCATGCTTCAGAAATGTGGAAAATGGTCCGTTTTCAAATGTTTTATTTTTGAACGTCAGTTCACATTTGTAGGTGGATCATCAGTGTTAGAGCTAAAATTAGCATGTTTAAAGTGATTTTCATGCTTCCAGGGGCCCAAAACACAAGATTTATGGAATGGTTAAAAGTGCATGAAAATGGCCAATTTACTCACTCTGAGTTCTCAAAAAGGGTTTCTTCACCCCGGGAAGTTAATTAAATACCATTTGGAGGCATTTAATGTTCGAGCAAAAACGGCTGATTTTCGACAAAAGAGATAACACCCCCCCATTACGTCATGCTTCAGAAATGTGGAAAATGGTCCGTTTTCAAATGTTTTATTTTTGAACGTCAGTTCACATTTGTAGGTGGATCATCAGTGTTAGAGCTAAAATTAGCATGTTTAACGTGATTTTCATGCTTCCAGGGGCTCGGGAAGTTAATTAAATACCATTTGGAGGCATTTAATGTTCGAGCAAAAACGGCTGATTTTCGACAAAAGAGATAACACCCCCCCATTACGTCATGCTTCAGAAATGTGGAAAATGGTCCGTTTTCAAATGTTTTATTTTTGAACGTCAGTTCACATTTGTAGGTGGATCATCAGTGTTAGAGCTAAAATTAGCATGTTTAAAGTGATTTTCATGCTTCCAGGGGCTCGGGAAGTTAATTAAATACCATTTGGAGGCATTTAATGTTCGAGCAAAAACGGCTGATTTTCGACAAAAGAGATAACACCCCCCCCATTACGTCATGCTTCAGAAATGTGGAAAATGGTCCGTTTTCAAATGTTTTATTTTTGAACGTCAGTTCACATTTGTAGGTGGATCATCAGTGTTAGAGCTAAAATTAGCATGTTTAAAGTGATTTTCATGCTTCCAGGGGCCCAAAACACAAGATTTATGGAATGGTTAAAAGTGCATGAAAATGGCCAATTTACTCACTCTGAGTTCTCAAAAAGGGTTTCTTCACCCCGGGAAGTTAATTAAATACCATTTGGAGGCATTTAATGTTAGAGCAAAAACGGCTGATTTTCGACAAAAGAGATAACACCCCCCCATTACGTCATGCTTCAGAAATGTGGAAAATGGTCCGTTTTCAAATGTTTTATTTTTGAACGTCAGTTCACATTTGTAGGTGGATCATCAGTGTTAGAGCTAAAATTAGCATGTTTAAAGTGATTTTCATGCTTCCAGGGGCCCAAAACACAAGATTTATGGAATGGTTAAAAGTGCATGAAAATGGCCAATTTACTCACTCTGAGTTCTCAAAAAGGGTTTCTTCACCCCGGGAAGTTAATTAAATACCATTTGGAGGCATTTAATGTTCGAGCAAAAACGGCTGATTTTCGACAAAAGAGATAACACCCCCCCATTACGTCATGCTTCAGAAATGTGGAAAATGGTCCGTTTTCAAATGTTTTATTTTTGAACGTCAGTTCACATTTGTAGGTGGATCATCAGTGTTAGAACTAAAATTAGCATGTTTAAAGTGATTTTCATGCTTCCAGGGGCTCGGGAAGTTAATTAAATACCATTTGGAGGCATTTAATGTTCGAGCAAAAACGGCTGATTTTCGACAAAAGAGATAACACCCCCCCATTACGTCATGCTTCAGAAATGTGGAAAATGGTCAGTTTTCAAATGTTTTATTTTTGAACGTCAGTTCACATTTGTAGGTGGATCATCAGTGTTAGAGCTAAAATTAGCATGTTTAAAGTGATTTTCATGCTTCCAGGGGCTCGGGAAGTTAATTAAATACCATTTGGAGGCATTTAATGTTCGAGCAAAAACGGCTGATTTTCGACAAAAGAGATAACACCCCCCCATTACGTCATGCTTCAGAAATGTGGAAAATGGTCCGTTTTCAAATGTTTTATTTTTGAACGTCAGTTCACATTTGTAGGTGGATCATCAGTGTTAGAGCTAAAATTAGCATGTTTAAAGTGATTTTCATGCTTCCAGGGGCTCGGGAAGTTAATTAAATACCATTTGGAGGCATTTAATGTTCGAGCAAAAACGGCTGATTTTCGACAAAAGAGATAACACCCCCCCATTACGTCATGCTTCAGAAATGTGGAAAATGGTCCGTTTTCAAATGTTTTATTTTTGAACGTCAGTTCACATTTGTAGGTGGATCATCAGTGTTAGAGCTAAAATTAGCATGTTTAAAGTGATTTTCATGCTTCCAGGGGCTCGGGAAGTTAATTAAATACCATTTGGAGGCATTTAATGTTCGAGCAAAAACGGCTGATTTTCGACAAAAGAGATAACACCCCCCCATTACGTCATGCTTCAGAAATGTGGAAAATGGTCCGTTTTCAAATGTTTTATTTTTGAACGTCAGTTCACATTTGTAGGTGGATCATCAGTGTAAGAGCTAAAATTAGCATGTTTAAAGTGATTTTCATGCTTCCAGGGGCTCGGGAAGTTAATTAAATACCATTTGGAGGCATTTAATGTTCGAGCAAAAACGGCTGATTTTCGACAAAAGAGATAACACCCCCCCCACTACGTCATGCTTCAGAAATGTGGAAAATGGTCCGTTTTCAAATGTTTTATTTTTGAACGTCAGTTCACATTTGTAGGTGGATCATCAGTGTTAGAGCTAAAATTAGCATGTTTAAAGTGATTTTCATGCTTCCAGGGGCTCGGGAAGTTAATTAAATACCATTTGGAGGCATTTAATGTTCGAGCAAAAACGGCTGATTTTCGACAAAAGAGATAACACCCCCCCATTACGTCATGCTTCAGAAATGTGGAAAATGGTCCGTTTTCAAATGTTTTATTTTTGAACGTCAGTTCACATTTGTAGGTGGATCATCAGTGTTAGAGCTAAAATTAGCATGTTTAAAGTGATTTTCATGCTTCCAGGGGCCCAAAACACAAGATTTATGGAATGGTTAAAAGTGCATGAAAATGGCCAATTTACTCACTCTGAGTTCTCAAAAAGGGTTTCTTCACCCCGGGAAGTTAATTAAATACCATTTGGAGGCATTTAATGTTCGAGCAAAAACGGCTGATTTTCGACAAAAGAGATAACACCCCCCCATTACGTCATGCTTCAGAAATGTGGAAAATGGTCCGTTTTCAAATGTTTTATTTTTGAACGTCAGTTCACATTTGTAGGTGGATCATCAGTGTTAGAGCTAAAATTAGCATGTTTAAAGTGATTTTCATGCTTCCAGGGGCCCAAAACACAAGATTTATGGAATGGTTAAAAGTGCATGAAAATGGCCAATTTACTCACTCTGAGTTCTCAAAAAGGGTTTCTTCACCCCGGGAAGTTAATTAAATACCATTTGGAGGCATTTAATGTTCGAGCAAAAACGGCTGATTTTCGACAAAAGAGATAACACCCCCCCATTACGTCATGCTTCAGAAATGTGGAAAATGGTCCGTTTTCAAATGTTTTATTTTTGAACGTCAGTTCACATTTGTAGGTGGATCATCAGTGTTAGAGCTAAAATTAGCATGTTTAAAGTGATTTTCATGCTTCCAGGGGCTCAGGAAGTTAATTAAATACCATTTGGAGGCATTTAATGTTCGAGCAAAAACGGCTGATTTTCGACAAAAGAGATAACACCCCCCCATTACGTCATGCTTCAGAAATGTGGAAAATGGTCCGTTTTCAAATGTTTTATTTTTGAACGTCAGTTCACATTTGTAGGTGGATCATCAGTGTTAGAGCTAAAATTAGCATGTTTAAAGTGATTTTCATGCTTCCAGGGGCTCGGGAAGTTAATTAAATACCATTTGGAGGCATTTAATGTTCGAGCAAAAACGGCTGATTTTCGACAAAAGAGATAACACCCCCCCATTACGTCATGCTTCAGAAATGTGGAAAATGGTCCGTTTTCAAATGTTTTATTTTTGAACGTCAGTTCACATTTGTAGGTGGATCATCAGTGTTAGAGCTAAAATTAGCATGTTTAAAGTGATTTTCATGCTTCCAGGGGCCCAAAACACAAGATTTATGGAATGGTTAAAAGTGCATGAAAATGGCCAATTTACTCACTCTGAGTTCTCAAAAAGGGTTTCTTCACCCCGGGAAGTTAATTAAATACCATTTGGAGGCATTTAATGTTCGAGCAAAAACGGCTGATTTTCGACAAAAGAGATAACACCCCCCCATTACGTCATGCTTCAGAAATGTGGAAAATGGTCCGTTTTCACATGTTTTATTTTTGAACGTCAGTTCACATTTGTAGGTGGATCATCAGTGTTAGAGCTAAAATTAGCATGTTTAAAGTGATTTTCATGCTTCCAGGGGCCCAAAACACAAGATTTATGGAATGGTTAAAAGTGCATGAAAATGGCCAATTTACTCACTCTGAGTTCTCAAAAAGGGTTTCTTCACCCCGGGAAGTTAATTAAATACCATTTGGAGGCATTTAATGTTCGAGCAAAAACGGCTGATTTTCGACAAAAGAGATAACACCCCCCCATTACGTCATGCTTCAGAAATGTGGAAAATGGTCCGTTTTCAAATGTTTTATTTTTGAACGTCAGTTCACATTTGTAGGTGGATCATCAGTGTTAGAGCTAAAATTAGCATGTTTAAAGTGATTTTCATGCTTCCAGGGGCTCGGGAAGTTAATTAAATACCATTTGGAGGCATTTAATGTTCGAGCAAAAACGGCTGATTTTCGACAAAAGAGATAACACCCCCCCATTACGTCATGCTTCAGAAATGTGGAAAATGGTCCGTTTTCAAATGTTTTATTTTTGAACGTCAGTTCACATTTGTAGGTGGATCATCAGTGTTAGAGCTAAAATTAGCATGTTTAAAGTGATTTTCATGCTTCCAGGGGCTCGGGAAGTTAATTAAATACCATTTGGAGGCATTTAATGTTCGAGCAAAAACGGCTGATTTTCGACAAAAGAGATAACACCCCCCCATTACGTCATGCTTCAGAAATGTGGAAAATGGTCCGTTTTCAAATGTTTTATTTTTGAACGTCAGTTCACATTTGTAGGTGGATCATCAGTGTTAGAGCTAAAATTAGCATGTTTAAAGTGATTTTCATGCTTCCAGGGGCCCAAAACACAAGATTTATGGAATGGTTAAAAGTGCATGAAAATGGCCAATTTACTCACTCTGAGTTCTCAAAAAGGGTTTCTTCACCCCGGGAAGTTAATTAAATACCATTTGGAGGCATTTAATGTTCGAGCAAAAACGGCTGATTTTCGACAAAAGAGATAACACCCCCCCATTACGTCATGCTTCAGAAATGTGGAAAATGGTCCGTTTTCAAATGTTTTATTTTTGAACGTCAGTTCACATTTGTAGGTGGATCATCAGTGTTAGAGCTAAAATTAGCATGTTTAAAGTGATTTTCATGCTTCCAGGGGCCCAAAACACAAGATTTATGGAATGGTTAAAAGTGCATGAAAATGGCCAATTTACTCACTCTGAGTTCTCAAAAAGGGTTTCTTCACCCCGGGAAGTTAATTAAATACCATTTGGAAGCATTTAATGTTCGAGCAAAAACGGCTGATTTTCGACAAAAGAGATAACACCCCCCCATTACGTCATGCTTCAGAAATGTGGAAAATGGTCCGTTTTCAAATGTTTTATTTTTGAACATCAGTTCACATTTGTAGGTGGATCATCAGTGTTAGAGCTAAAATTAGCATGTTTAAAGTGATTTTCATGCTTCCAGGGGCTCGGGAAGTTAATTAAATACCATTTGGAGGCATTTAATGTTCGAGCAAAAACGGCTGATTTTCGACAAAAGAGATAACACCCCCCCATTACGTCATGCTTCAGAAATGTGGAAAATGGTCCGTTTTCAAATGTTTTATTTTTGAACGTCAGTTCACATTTGTAGGTGGATCATCAGTGTTAGAGCTAAAATTAGCATGTTTAAAGTGATTTTCATGCTTCCAGGGGCCCAAAACACAAGATTTATGGAATGGTTAAAAGTGCATGAAAATGGCCAATTTACTCACTCTGAGTTCTCAAAAAGGGTTTCTTCACCCCGGGAAGTTAATTAAATACCATTTGGAGGCATTTAATGTTCGAGCAAAAACGGCTGATTTTCGACAAAAGAGATAACACCCCCCCATTACGTCATGCTTCAGAAATGTGGAAAATGGTCCGTTTTCAAATGTTTTATTTTTGAACGTCAGTTCACATTTGTAGGTGGATCATCAGTGTTAGAGCTAAAATTAGCATGTTTAACGTGATTTTCATGCTTCCAGGGGCTCGGGAAGTTAATTAAATACTATTTGGAGGCATTTAATGTTCGAGCAAAAACGGCTGATTTTCGACAAAAGAGATAACACCCCCCCATTACGTCATGCTTCAGAAATGTGGAAAATGGTCCGTTTTCAAATGTTTTATTTTTGAACGTCAGTTCACATTTGTAGGTGGATCATCAGTGTTAGAGCTAAAATTAGCATGTTTAAAGTGATTTTCATGCTTCCAGGGGCTCGGGAAGTTAATTAAATACCATTTGGAGGCATTTAATGTTCGAGCAAAAACGGCTGATTTTCGACAAAAGAGATAACACCCCCCCATTACGTCATGCTTCAGAAATGTGGAAAATGGTCCGTTTTCAAATGTTTTATTTTTGAACGTCAGTTCACATTTGTAGGTGGATCATCAGTGTTAGAGCTAAAATTAGCATGTTTAAAGTGATTTTCATGCTTCCAGGGGCTCGGGAAGTTAATTAAATACCATTTGGAGGCATTTAATGTTCGAGCAAAAACGGCTGATTTTCGACAAAAGAGATAACACCCCCCCATTACGTCATGCTTCAGAAATGTGGAAAATGGTCCGTTTTCAAATGTTTTATTTTTGAACGTCAGTTCACATTTGTAGGTGGATCATCAGTGTTAGAGCTAAAATTAGCATGTTTAAAGTGATTTTCATGCTTCCAGGGGCCCAAAACACAAGATTTATGGAATGGTTAAAAGTGCATGAAAATGGCCAATTTACTCACTCTGAGTTCTCAAAAAGGGTTTCTTCACCCCGGGAAGTTAATTAAATACCATTTGGAGGCATTTAATGTTAGAGCAAAAACGGCTGATTTTCGACAAAAGAGATAACACCCCCCCATTACGTCATGCTTCAGAAATGTGGAAAATGGTCCGTTTTCAAATGTTTTATTTTTGAACGTCAGTTCACATTTGTAGGTGGATCATCAGTGTTAGAGCTAAAATTAGCATGTTTAAAGTGATTTTCATGCTTCCAGGGGCTCGGGAAGTTAATTAAATACCATTTGGAGGCATTTAATGTTCGAGCAAAAACGGCTGATTTTCGACAAAAGAGATAACACCCCCCCATTACGTCATGCTTCAGAAATGTGGAAAATGGTCCGTTTTCAAATGTTTTATTTTTGAACGTCAGTTCACATTTGTAGGTGGATCATCAGTGTTAGAGCTAAAATTAGCATGTTTAAAGTGATTTTCATGCTTCCAGGGGCCCAAAACACAAGATTTATGGAATGGTTAAAAGTGCATGAAAATGGCCAATTTAATCACTCTGAGTTCTCATAAAGGGTTTCTTCACCCCGGGAAGTTAATTAAATACCATTTGGAGGCATTTAATGTTCGAGCAAAAACGGCTGATTTTCGACAAAAGAGCTAACACCCCCCCATTACGTCATGCTTCAGAAATGTGGAAAATGGTCCGTTTTCAAATGTTTTATTTTTGAACGTCAGTTCACATTTGTAGGTGGATCATCAGTGTTAGAGCTAAAATTAGCATGTTTAAAGTGATTTTCATGCTTCTTGGGGCCCAAAACACAAGATTTATGGAATGGTTAAAAGTGCATGAAAATGGCCAATTTACTCACTCTGAGTTCTCAAAAAGGGTTTCTTCACCCCGGGAAGTTAATTAAATACCATTTGGAGGCATTTAATGTTCGAGCAAAAACGTCTGATTTTCGACAAAAGAGATAACACCCCCCCATTACGTCATGCTTCAGAAATGTGGAAAATGGTCCGTTTTCAAATGTTTTATTTTTGAACGTCAGTTCACATTTGTAGGTGGATCATCAGTGTTAGAGCTAAAATTAGCATGTTTAAAGTGATTTTCATGCTTCCAGGGGCTCGGGAAGTTAATTAAATACCATTTGGAGGCATTTAATGTTCGAGCAAAAACGGCTGATTTTCGACAAAAGAGATAACACCCCCCCATTACGTCATGCTTCAGAAATGTGGAAAATGGTCCGTTTTCAAATGTTTTATTTTTGAACGTCAGTTCACATTTGTAGGTGGATCATCAGTGTTAGAGCTAAAATTAGCATGTTTAAAGTGATTTTCATGCTTCCAGGGGCCCAAAACACAAGATTTATGGAATGGTTAAAAGTGCATGAAAATGGCCAATTTACTCACTCTGAGTTCTCAAAAAGGGTTTCTTCACCCCGGGAAGTTAATTAAATACCATTTGGAGGCATTTAATGTTCGAGCAAAAACGGCTGATTTTCGACAAAAGAGATAACACCCCCCCCATTACGTCATGCTTCAGAAATGTGGAAAATGGTCCGTTTTCAAATGTTTTATTTTTGAACGTCAGTTCACATTTGTAGGTGGATCATCAGTGTTAGAGCTAAAATTAGCATGTTTAAAGTGATTTTCATGCTTCCAGGGGCTCGGGAAGTTAATTAAATACCATTTGGAGGCATTTAATGTTCGAGCAAAAACAGCTGATTTTCGACAAAAGAGATAACACCCCCCCATTACGTCATGCTTCAGAAATGTAGAAAATGGTCCGTTTTCAAATGTTTTATTTTTGAACGTCAGTTCACATTTGTAGGTGGATCATCAGTGTTAGAGCTAAAATTAGCATGTTTAAAGTGATTTTCATGCTTCCAGGGGCTCGGGAAGTTAATTAAATACCATTTGGAGGCATTTAATGTTCGAGCAAAAACAGCTGATTTTCGACAAAAGAGATAACACCCCCCCATTACGTCATGCTTCAGAAATGTGGAAAATGGTCCGTTTTCAAATGTTTTATTTTTGAACGTCAGTTCACATTTGTAGGTGGATCATCAGTGTTAGAGCTAAAATTAGCATGTTTAAAGTGATTTTCATGCTTCCAGGGGCTCGGGAAGTTAATTAAATACCATTTGGAGGCATTTAATGTTCGAGCAAAAACGGCTGATTTTCGACAAAAGAGATAACACCCCCCCATTACGTCATGCTTCAGAAATGTGGAAAATGGTCAGTTTTCAAATGTTTTATTTTTGAACGTCAGTTCACATTTGTAGGTGGATCATCAGTGTTAGAGCTAAAATTAGCATGTTTAAAGTGATTTTCATGCTTCCAGGGGCCCAAAACACAAGATTTATGGAATGGTTAAAAGTGCATGAAAATGGCCAATTTACTCACTCTGAGTTCTCAAAAAGGGTTTCTTCACCCCGGGAAGTTAATTAAATACCATTTGGAGGCATTTAATGTTCGAGCAAAAACGGCTGATTTTCGACAAAAGAGATAACACCCCCCCATTACGTCATGCTTCAGAAATGTGGAAAATGGTCCGTTTTCAAATGTTTTATTTTTGAACGTCAGTTCACATTTGTAGGTGGATCATCAGTGTTAGAGCTAAAATTAGCATGTTTAAAGTGATTTTCATGCTTCCAGGGGCTCGGGAAGTTAATTAAATACCATTTGGAGGCATTTAATGTTCGAGCAAAAACGGCAGATTTTCGACAAAAGAGATAACACCCCCCCATTACGTCATGCTTCAGAAATGTGGAAAATGGTCCGTTTCAAATGTTTTATTTTTGAACGTCAGTTCACATTTGTAGGTGGATCATCAGTGTTAGAGCTAAAATTAGCATGTTTAAAGTGATTTTCATGCTTCCAGGGGCTCGGGAAGTTAATTAAATACCATTTGGAGGCATTTAATGTTCGAGCAAAAACGGCTGATTTTCGACAAAAGAGATAACACCCCCCCCCACTACGTCATGCTTCAGAAATGTGGAAAATGGTCCGTTTTCAAATGTTTTATTTTTGAACGTCAGTTCACATTTGTAGGTGGATCATCAGTGTTAGAGCTAAAATTAGCATGTTTAAAGTGATTTTCATGCTTCCAGGGGCTCGGGAAGTTAATTAAATACCATTTGGAGGCATTTAATGTTCGAGCAAAAACGGCTGATTTTCGACAAAAGAGATAACACCCCCCCATTACGTCATGCTTCAGAAATGTGGAAAATGGTCCGTTTTCAAATGTTTTATTTTTGAACGTCAGTTCACATTTGTAGGTGGATCATCAGTGTTAGAGCTAAAATTAGCATGTTTAAAGTGATTTTCATGCTTCCAGGGGCCCAAAACACAAGATTTATGGAATGGTTAAAAGTGCATGAAAATGGCCAATTTACTCACTCTGAGTTCTCAAAAAGGGTTTCTTCACCCCGGGAAGTTAATTAAATACCATTTGGAGGCATTTAATGTTCGAGCAAAAACGGCTGATTTTCGACAAAAGAGATAACACCCCCCCATTACGTCATGCTTCAGAAATGTGGAAAATGGTCCGTTTTCAAATGTTTTATTTTTGAACGTCAGTTCACATTTGTAGGTGGATCATCAGTGTTAGAGCTAAAATTAGCATGTTTAAAGTGATTTTCATGCTTCCAGGGGCCCAAAACACAAGATTTATGGAATGGTTAAAAGTGCATGAAAATGGCCAATTTACTCACTCTGAGTTCTCAAAAAGGGTTTCTTCACCCCGGGAAGTTAATTAAATACCATTTGGAGGCATTTAATGTTCGAGCAAAAACGGCTGATTTTCGACAAAAGAGATAACACCCCCCCATTACGTCATGCTTCAGAAATGTAGAAAATGGTCCGTTTTCAAATGTTTTATTTTTGAACGTCAGTTCACATTTGTAGGTGGATCATCAGTGTTAGAGCTAAAATTAGCATGTTTAAAGTGATTTTCATGCTTCCAGGGGCTCGGGAAGTTAATTAAATACCATTTGGAGGCATTTAATGTTCGAGCAAAAACAGCTGATTTTCGACAAAAGAGATAACACCCCCCCATTACGTCATGCTTCAGAAATGTGGAAAATGGTCCGTTTTCAAATGTTTTATTTTTGAACGTCAGTTCACATTTGTAGGTGGATCATCAGTGTTAGAGCTAAAATTAGCATGTTTAAAGTGATTTTCATGCTTCCAGGGGCTCGGGAAGTTAATTAAATACCATTTGGAGGCATTTAATGTTCGAGCAAAAACGGCTGATTTTCGACAAAAGAGATAACACCCCCCCATTACGTCATGCTTCAGAAATGTGGAAAATGGTCCGTTTTCAAATGTTTTATTTTTGAACGTCAGTTCACATTTGTAGGTGGATCATCAGTGTTAGAGCTAAAATTAGCATGTTTAAAGTGATTTTCATGCTTCCAGGGGCCCAAAACACAAGATTTATGGAATGGTTAAAAGTGCATGAAAATGGCCAATTTACTCACTCTGAGTTCTCAAAAAGGGTTTCTTCACCCCGGGAAGTTAATTAAATACCATTTGGAGGCATTTAATGTTCGAGCAAAAACGGCTGATTTTCGACAAAAGAGATAACACCCCCCCATTACGTCATGCTTCAGAAATGTGGAAAATGGTCCGTTTTCAAATGTTTTATTTTTGAACGTCAGTTCACATTTGTAGGTGGATCATCAGTGTTAGAGCTAAAATTAGCATGTTTAAAGTGATTTTCATGCTTCCAGGGGCTCGGGAAGTTAATTAAATACCATTTGGAGGCATTTAATGTTCGAGCAAAAACGGCTGATTTTCGACAAAAGAGATAACACCCCCCCATTACGTCATGCTTCAGAAATGTGGAAAATGGTCCGTTTTCAAATGTTTTATTTTTGAACGTCAGTTCACATTTGTAGGTGGATCATCAGTGTTAGAGCTAAAATTAGCATGTTTAAAGTGATTTTCATGCTTCCAGGGGCTCGGGAAGTTAATTAAATACCATTTGGAGGCATTTAATGTTCGAGCAAAAACGGCTGATTTTCGACAAAAGAGATAACACCCCCCCATTACGTCATGCTTCAGAAATGTGGAAAATGGTCCGTTTTCAAATGTTTTATTTTTGAACGTCAGTTCACATTTGTAGGTGGATCATCAGTGTTAGAGCTAAAATTAGCATGTTTAAAGTGATTTTCATGCTTCCAGGGGCTCGGGAAGTTAATTAAATACCATTTGGAGGCATTTAATGTTCGAGCAAAAACGGCTGATTTTCGACAAAAGAGATAACACCCCCCCCCCACTACGTCATGCTTCAGAAATGTGGAAAATGGTCCGTTTTCAAATGTTTTATTTTTGAACGTCAGTTCACATTTGTAGGTGGATCATCAGTGTTAGAGCTAAAATTAGCATGTTTAAAGTGATTTTCATGCTTCCAGGGGCTCGGGAAGTTAATTAAATACCATTTGGAGGCATTTAATGTTCGAGCAAAAACGGCTGATTTTCGACAAAAGAGATAACACCCCCCCATTACGTCATGCTTCAGAAATGTGGAAAATGGTCCGTTTTCAAATGTTTTATTTTTGAACGTCAGTTCACATTTGTAGGTGGATCATCAGTGTTAGAGTTAAAATTAGCATGTTTAAAGTGATTTTCATGCTTCCAGGGGCCCAAAACACAAGATTTATGGAATGGTTAAAAGTGCATGAAAATGGCCAATTTACTCACTCTGAGTTCTCAAAAAGGGTTTCTTCACCCCGGGAAGTTAATTAAATACCATTTGGAGGCATTTAATGTTCGAGCAAAAACGGCTGATTTTCGACAAAAGAGATAACACCCCCCCATTACGTCATGCTTCAGAAATGTGGAAAATGGTCCGTTTTCAAATGTTTTATTTTTGAACGTCAGTTCACATTTGTAGGTGGATCATCAGTGTTAGAGCTAAAATTAGCATGTTTAAAGTGATTTTCATGCTTCCAGGGGCCCAAAACACAAGATTTATGGAATGGTTAAAAGTGCATGAAAATGGCCAATTTACTCACTCTGAGTTCTCAAAAAGGGTTTCTTCACCCCGGGAAGTTAATTAAATACCATTTGGAGGCATTTAATGTTCGAGCAAAAACGGCTGATTTTCGACAAAAGAGATAACACCCCCCCATTACGTCATGCTTCAGAAATGTAGAAAATGGTCCGTTTTCAAATGTTTTATTTTTGAACGTCAGTTCACATTTGTAGGTGGATCATCAGTGTTAGAGCTAAAATTAGCATGTTTAAAGTGATTTTCATGCTTCCAGGGGCTCGGGAAGTTAATTAAATACCATTTGGAGGCATTTAATGTTCGAGCAAAAACAGCTGATTTTCGACAAAAGAGATAACACCCCCCCATTACGTCATGCTTCAGAAATGTGGAAAATGGTCCGTTTTCAAATGTTTTATTTTTGAACGTCAGTTCACATTTGTAGGTGGATCATCAGTGTTAGAGCTAAAATTAGCATGTTTAAAGTGATTTTCATGCTTCCAGGGGCTCGGGAAGTTAATTAAATACCATCTGGAGGCATTTAATGTTCGAGCAAAAACGGCTGATTTTCGACAAAAGAGATAACACCCCCCCATTACGTCATGCTTCAGAAATGTGGAAAATGGTCAGTTTTCAAATGTTTTATTTTTGAACGTCAGTTCACATTTGTAGGTGGATCATCAGTGTTAGAGCTAAAATTAGCATGTTTAAAGTGATTTTCATGCTTCCAGGGGCCCAAAACACAAGATTTATGGAATGGTTAAAAGTGCATGAAAATGGCCAATTTACTCACTCTGAGTTCTCAAAAAGGGTTTCTTCACCCCGGGAAGTTAATTAAATACCATTTGGAGGCATTTAATGTTCGAGCAAAAACGGCTGATTTTCGACAAAAGAGATAACACCCCCCCATTACGTCATGCTTCAGAAATGTGGAAAATGGTCCGTTTTCAAATGTTTTATTTTTGAACGTCAGTTCACATTTGTAGGTGGATCATCAGTGTTAGAGCTAAAATTAGCATGTTTAAAGTGATTTTCATGCTTCCAGGGGCTCGGGAAGTTAATTAAATACCATTTGGAGGCATTTAATGTTCGAGCAAAAACGGCTGATTTTCGACAAAAGAGATAACACCCCCCCATTACGTCATGCTTCAGAAATGTGGAAAATGGTCCGTTTTCAAATGTTTTATTTTTGAACGTCAGTTCACATTTGTAGGTGGATCATCAGTGTTAGAGCTAAAATTAGCATGTTTAAAGTGATTTTCATGCTTCCAGGGGCTCGGGAAGTTAATTAAATACCATTTGGAGGCATTTAATGTTCGAGCAAAAACGGCTGATTTTCGACAAAAGAGATAACACCCCCCCCCACTACGTCATGCTTCAGAAATGTGGAAAATGGTCCGTTTTCAAATGTTTTATTTTTGAACGTCAGTTCACATTTGTAGGTGGATCATCAGTGTTAGAGCTAAAATTAGCATGTTTAAAGTGATTTTCATGCTTCCAGGGGCTCGGGAAGTTAATTAAATACCATTTGGAGGCATTTAATGTTCGAGCAAAAACGGCTGATTTTCGACAAAAGAGATAACACCCCCCCATTACGTCATGCTTCAGAAATGTGGAAAATGGTCCGTTTTCAAATGTTTTATTTTTGAACGTCAGTTCACATTTGTAGGTGGATCATCAGTGTTAGAGCTAAAATTAGCATGTTTAAAGTGATTTTCATGCTTCCAGGGGCTCGGGAAGTTAATTAAATACCATTTGGAGGCATTTAATGTTCGAGCAAAAACGGCTGATTTTCGACAAAAGAGATAACACCCCCCCCCACTACGTCATGCTTCAGAAATGTGGAAAATGGTCCGTTTTCAAATGTTTTATTTTTGAACGTCAGTTCACATTTGTAGGTGGATCATCAGTGTTAGAGCTAAAATTAGCATGTTTAAAGTGATTTTCATGCTTCCAGGGGCTCGGGAAGTTAATTAAATACCATTTGGAGGCATTTAATGTTCGAGCAAAAACGGCTGATTTTCGACAAAAGAGATAACACCCCCCCATTACGTCATGCTTCAGAAATGTGGAAAATGGTCCGTTTTCAAATGTTTTATTTTTGAACGTCAGTTCACATTTGTAGGTGGATCATCAGTGTTAGAGCTAAAATTAGCATGTTTAAAGTGATTTTCATGCTTCCAGGGGCCCAAAACACAAGATTTATGGAATGGTTAAAAGTGCATGAAAATGGCCAATTTACTCACTCTGAGTTCTCAAAAAGGGTTTCTTCACCCCGGGAAGTTAATTAAATACCATTTGGAGGCATTTAATGTTCGAGCAAAAACGGCTGATTTTCGACAAAAGAGATAACACCCCCCCATTACGTCATGCTTCAGAAATGTGGAAAATGGTCCGTTTTCAAATGTTTTATTTTTGAACGTCAGTTCACATTTGTAGGTGGATCATCAGTGTTAGAGCTAAAATTAGCATGTTTAAAGTGATTTTCATGCTTCCAGGGGCCCAAAACACAAGATTTATGGAATGGTTAAAAGTGCATGAAAATGGCCAATTTACTCACTCTGAGTTCTCAAAAAGGGTTTCTTCACCCCGGGAAGTTAATTAAATACCATTTGGAGGCATTTAATGTTCGAGCAAAAACGGCTGATTTTCGACAAAAGAGATAACACCCCCCCATTACGTCATGCTTCAGAAATGTAGAAAATGGTCCGTTTTCAAATGTTTTATTTTTGAACGTCAGTTCACATTTGTAGGTGGATCATCAGTGTTAGAGCTAAAATTAGCATGTTTAAAGTGATTTTCATGCTTCCAGGGGCTCGGGAAGTTAATTAAATACCATTTGGAGGCATTTAATGTTCGAGCAAAAACAGCTGATTTTCGACAAAAGAGATAACACCCCCCCATTACGTCATGCTTCAGAAATGTGGAAAATGGTCCGTTTTCAAATGTTTTATTTTTGAACGTCAGTTCACATTTGTAGGTGGATCATCAGTGTTAGAGCTAAAATTAGCATGTTTAAAGTGATTTTCATGCTTCCAGGGGCTCGGGAAGTTAATTAAATACCATTTGGAGGCATTTAATGTTCGAGCAAAAACGGCTGATTTTCGACAAAAGAGATAACACCCCCCCATTACGTCATGCTTCAGAAATGTGGAAAATGGTCAGTTTTCAAATGTTTTATTTTTGAACGTCAGTTCACATTTGTAGGTGGATCATCAGTGTTAGAGCTAAAATTAGCATGTTTAAAGTGATTTTCATGCTTCCAGGGGCCCAAAACACAAGATTTATGGAATGGTTAAAAGTGCATGAAAATGGCCAATTTACTCACTCTGAGTTCTCAAAAAGGGTTTCTTCACCCCGGGAAGTTAATTAAATACCATTTGGAGGCATTTAATGTTCGAGCAAAAACGGCTGATTTTCGACAAAAGAGATAACACCCCCCCATTACGTCATGCTTCAGAAATGTGGAAAATGGTCCGTTTTCAAATGTTTTATTTTTGAACGTCAGTTCACATTTGTAGGTGGATCATCAGTGTTAGAGCTAAAATTAGCATGTTTAAAGTGATTTTCATGCTTCCAGGGGCTCGGGAAGTTAATTAAATACCATTTGGAGGCATTTAATGTTCGAGCAAAAACGGCTGATTTTCGACAAAAGAGATAACACCCCCCCATTACGTCATGCTTCAGAAATGTGGAAAATGGTCCGTTTTCAAATGTTTTATTTTTGAACGTCAGTTCACATTTGTAGGTGGATCATCAGTGTTAGAGCTAAAATTAGCATGTTTAAAGTGATTTTCATGCTTCCAGGGGCTCGGGAAGTTAATTAAATACCATTTGGAGGCATTTAATGTTCGAGCAAAAACGGCTGATTTTCGACAAAAGAGATAACACCCCCCCCCCACTACGTCATGCTTCAGAAATGTGGAAAATGGTCCGTTTTCAAATGTTTTATTTTTGAACGTCAGTTCACATTTGTAGGTGGATCATCAGTGTTAGAGCTAAAATTAGCATGTTTAAAGTGATTTTCATGCTTCCAGGGGCTCGGGAAGTTAATTAAATACCATTTGGAGGCATTTAATGTTCGAGCAAAAACGGCTGATTTTCGACAAAAGAGATAACACCCCCCCATTACGTCATGCTTCAGAAATGTGGAAAATGGTCCGTTTTCAAATGTTTTATTTTTGAACGTCAGTTCACATTTGTAGGTGGATCATCAGTGTTAGAGCTAAAATTAGCATGTTTAAAGTGATTTTCATGCTTCCAGGGGCCCAAAACACAAGATTTATGGAATGGTTAAAAGTGCATGAAAATGGCCAATTTACTCACTCTGAGTTCTCAAAAAGGGTTTCTTCACCCCGGGAAGTTAATTAAATACCATTTGGAGGCATTTAATGTTCGAGCAAAAACGGCTGATTTTCGACAAAAGAGATAACACCCCCCCATTACGTCATGCTTCAGAAATGTGGAAAATGGTCCGTTTTCAAATGTTTTATTTTTGAACGTCAGTTCACATTTGTAGGTGGATCATCAGTGTTAGAGCTAAAATTAGCATGTTTAAAGTGATTTTCATGCTTCCAGGGGCCCAAAACACAAGATTTATGGAATGGTTAAAAGTGCATGAAAATGGCCAATTTACTCACTCTGAGTTCTCAAAAAGGGTTTCTTCACCCCGGGAAGTTAATTAAATACCATTTGGAGGCATTTAATGTTCGAGCAAAAACGGCTGATTTTCGACAAAAGAGATAACACCCCCCCATTACGTCATGCTTCAGAAATGTAGAAAATGGTCCGTTTTCAAATGTTTTATTTTTGAACGTCAGTTCACATTTGTAGGTGGATCATCAGTGTTAGAGCTAAAATTAGCATGTTTAAAGTGATTTTCATGCTTCCAGGGGCTCGGGAAGTTAATTAAATACCATTTGGAGGCATTTAATGTTCGAGCAAAAACAGCTGATTTTCGACAAAAGAGATAACACCCCCCCATTACGTCATGCTTCAGAAATGTGGAAAATGGTCCGTTTTCAAATGTTTTATTTTTGAACGTCAGTTCACATTTGTAGGTGGATCATCAGTGTTAGAGCTAAAATTAGCATGTTTAAAGTGATTTTCATGCTTCCAGGGGCTCGGGAAGTTAATTAAATACCATTTGGAGGCATTTAATGTTCGAGCAAAAACGGCTGATTTTCGACAAAAGAGATAACACCCCCCCATTACGTCATGCTTCAGAAATGTGGAAAATGGTCCGTTTTCAAATGTTTTATTTTTGAACGTCAGTTCACATTTGTAGGTGGATCATCAGTGTTAGAGCTAAAATTAGCATGTTTAAAGTGATTTTCATGCTTCCAGGGGCCCAATACACAAGATTTATGGAATGGTTAAAAGTGCATGAAAATGGCCAATTTACTCACTCTGAGTTCTCAAAAAGGGTTTCTTCACCCCGGGAAGTTAATTAAATACCATTTGGAGGCATTTAATGTTCGAGCAAAAACGGCTGATTTTCGACAAAAGAGATAACACCCCCCCATTACGTCATGCTTCAGAAATGTGGAAAATGGTCCGTTTTCAAATGTTTTATTTTTGAACGTCAGTTCACATTTGTAGGTGGATCATCAGTGTTAGAGCTAAAATTAGCATGTTTAAAGTGATTTTCATGCTTCCAGGGGCTCGGGAAGTTAATTAAATACCATTTGGAGGCATTTAATGTTCGAGCAAAAACGGCTGATTTTCGACAAAAGAGATAACACCCCCCCATTACGTCATGCTTCAGAAATGTGGAAAATGGTCCGTTTTCAAATGTTTTATTTTTGAACGTCAGTTCACATTTGTAGGTGGATCATCAGTGTTAGAGCTAAAATTAGCATGTTTAAAGTGATTTTCATGCTTCCAGGGGCTCAAAACACAAGATTTATGGAATGGTTAAAAGTGCATGAAAATGGCCAATTTACTCACTCTGAGTTCTCAAAAAGGGTTTCTTCACCCCGGGAAGTTAATTAAATACCATTTGGAGGCATTTAATGTTAGAGCAAAAACGGCTGATTTTCGACAAAAGAGATAACACCCCCCCATTACGTCATGCTTCAGAAATGTGGAAAATGGTCCGTTTTCAAATGTTTTATTTTTGAACGTCAGTTCACATTTGTAGGTGGATCATCAGTGTTAGAGCTAAAATTAGCATGTTTAAAGTGATTTTCATGCTTCCAGGGCTCGGGAAGTTAATTAAATACCATTTGGAGGCATTTAATGTTCGAGCAAAAACGGCTGATTTTCGACAAAAGAGATAACACCCCCCCCATTACGTCATGCTTCAGAAATGTGGAAAATGGTCCGTTTTCAAATGTTTTATTTTTGAACGTCAGTTCACATTTGTAGGTGGATCATCAGTGTTAGAGCTAAAATTAGCATGTTTAAAGTGATTTTCATGCTTCCAGGGGCCCAAAACACAAGATTTATGGAATGGTTAAAAGTGCATGAAAATGGCCAATTTACTCACTCTGAGTTCTCAAAAAGGGTTTCTTCACCCCGGGAAGTTAATTAAATACCATTTGGAGGCATTTAATGTTAGAGCAAAACGGCTGATTTTCGACAAAAGAGATAACACCCCCCCCATTACGTCATGCTTCAGAAATGTGGAAAATGGTCCGTTTTCAAATGTTTTATTTTTGAACGTCAGTTCACATTTGTAGGTGGATCATCAGTGTTAGAGCTAAAATTAGCATGTTTAAAGTGATTTTCATGCTTCCAGGGGCCCAAAACACAAGATTTATGGAATGGTTAAAAGTGCATGAAAATGGCCAATTTACTCACTCTGAGTTCTCAAAAAGGGTTTCTTCACCCCGGGAAGTTAATTAAATACCATTTGGAGGCATTTAATGTTCGAGCAAAAACGGCTGATTTTCGACAAAAGAGATAACACCCCCCCATTACGTCATGCTTCAGAAATGTGGAAAATGGTCCGTTTTCAAATGTTTTATTTTTGAACGTCAGTTCACATTTGTAGGTGGATCATCAGTGTTAGAACTAAAATTAGCATGTTTAAAGTGATTTTCATGCTTCCAGGGGCTCGGGAAGTTAATTAAATACCATTTGGAGGCATTTAATGTTCGAGCAAAAACGGCTGATTTTCGACAAAAGAGATAACACCCCCCCATTACGTCATGCTTCAGAAATGTGGAAAATGGTCCGTTTTCAAATGTTTTATTTTTGAACGTCAGTTCACATTTGTAGGTGGATCATCAGTGTTAGAGCTAAAATTAGCATGTTTAAAGTGATTTTCATGCTTCCAGGGGCTCGGGAAGTTAATTAAATACCATTTGGAGGCATTTAATGTTCGAGCAAAAACGGCTGATTTTCGACAAAAGAGATAACACCCCCCCATTACGTCATGCTTCAGAAATGTGGAAAATGGTCCGTTTTCAAATGTTTTATTTTTGAACGTCAGTTCACATTTGTAGGTGGATCATCAGTGTTAGAGCTAAAATTAGCATGTTTAAAGTGATTTTCATGCTTCCAGGGGCTCGGGAAGTTAATTAAATACCATTTGGAGGCATTTAATGTTCGAGCAAAAACGGCTGATTTTCGACAAAAGAGATAACACCCCCCCATTACGTCATGCTTCAGAAATGTGGAAAATGGTCCGTTTTCAAATGTTTTATTTTTGAACGTCAGTTCACATTTGTAGGTGGATCATCAGTGTTAGAGCTAAAATTAGCATGTTTAAAGTGATTTTCATGCTTCCAGGGGCTCGGGAAGTTAATTAAATACCATTTGGAGGCATTTAATGTTCGAGCAAAAACGGCTGATTTTCGACAAAAGAGATAACACCCCCCCATTACGTCATGCTTCAGAAATGTGGAAAATGGTCCGTTTTCAAATGTTTTATTTTTGAACGTCAGTTCACATTTGTAGGTGGATCATCAGTGTAAGAGCTAAAATTAGCATGTTTAAAGTGATTTTCATGCTTCCAGGGGCCCAAAACACAAGATTTATGGAATGGTTAAAAGTGCATGAAAATGGCCAATTTACTCACTCTGAGTTCTCAAAAAGGGTTTCTTCACCCCGGGAAGTTAATTAAATACCATTTGGAGGCATTTAATGTTCGAGCAAAAACGGCTGATTTTCGACAAAAGAGATAACACCCCCCCATTACGTCATGCTTCAGAAATGTGGAAAATGGTCCGTTTTCAAATGTTTTATTTTTGAACGTCAGTTCACATTTGTAGGTGGATCATCAGTGTTAGAGCTAAAATTAGCATGTTTAAAGTGATTTTCATGCTTCCAGGGGCTCGGGAAGTTAATTAAATACCATTTGGAGGCATTTAATGTTCGAGCAAAAACGGCTGATTTTCGACAAAAGAGATAACACCCCCCCATTACGTCATGCTTCAGAAATGTGGAAAATGGTCCGTTTTCAAATGTTTTATTTTTGAACGTCAGTTCACATTTGTAGGTGGATCATCAGTGTTAGAGCTAAAATTAGCATGTTTAAAGTGATTTTCATGCTTCCAGGGGCTCGGGAAGTTAATTAAATACCATTTGGAGGCATTTAATGTTCGAGCAAAAACGGCTGATTTTCGACAAAAGAGATAACACCCCCCCACTACGTCATGCTTCAGAAATGTGAAAAAATGGTCCGTTTTCAAATGTTTTATTTTTGAACGTCAGTTCACATTTGTAGGTGGATCATCAGTGTTAGAGCTAAAATTAGCATGTTTAAAGTGATTTTCATGCTTCCAGGGGCTCGGGAAGTTAATTAAATACCATTTGGAGGCATTTAATGTTCGAGCAAAAACGGCTGATTTTCGACAAAAGAGATAACACCCCCCCATTACGTCATGCTTCAGAAATGTGGAAAATGGTCCGTTTTCAAATGTTTTATTTTTGAACGTCAGTTCACATTTGTAGGTGGATCATCAGTGTTAGAGCTAAAATTAGCATGTTTAAAGTGATTTTCATGCTTCCAGGGGCCCAAAAAACAAGATTTATGGAATGGTTAAAAGTGCATGAAAATGGCCAATTTACTCACTCTGAGTTCTCAAAAAGGGTTTCTTCACCCCGGGAAGTTAATTAAATACCATTTGGAGGCATTTAATGTTCGAGCAAAAACGGCTGATTTTCGACAAAAGAGATAACACCCCCCCATTACGTCATGCTTCAGAAATGTGGAAAATGGTCCGTTTTCAAATGTTTTATTTTTGAACGTCAGTTCACATTTGTAGGTGGATCATCAGTGTTAGAGCTAAAATTAGCATGTTTAAAGTGATTTTCATGCTTCCAGGGGCCCAAAACACAAGATTTATGGAATGGTTAAAAGTGCATGAAAATGGCCAATTTACTCACTCTGAGTTCTCAAAAAGGGTTTCTTCACCCCGGGAAGTTAATTAAATATCATTTGGAGGCATTTAATGTTCGAGCAAAAACGGCTGATTTTCGACAAAAGAGATAACACCCCCCCATTACGTCATGCTTCAGAAATGTGGAAAATGGTCCGTTTTCAAATGTTTTATTTTTGAACGTCAGTTCACATTTGTAGGTGGATCATCAGTGTTAGAGCTAAAATTAGCATGTTTAAAGTGATTTTCATGCTTCCAGGGGCTCAGGAAGTTAATTAAATACCATTTGGAGGCATTTAATGTTCGAGCAAAAACGGCTGATTTTCGACAAAAGAGATAACACCCCCCCCATTACGTCATGCTTCAGAAATGTGGAAAATGGTCCGTTTTCAAATGTTTTATTTTTGAACGTCAGTTCACATTTGTAGGTGGATCATCAGTGTTAGAGCTAAAATTAGCATGTTTAAAGTGATTTTCATGCTTCCAGGGGCCCAAAACACAAGATTTATGGAATGGTTAAAAGTGCATGAAAATGGCCAATTTACTCACTCTGAGTTCTCAAAAAGGGTTTCTTCACCCCGGGAAGTTAATTAAATACCATTTGGAGGCATTTAATGTTCGAGCAAAAACGGCTGATTTTCGACAAAAGAGATAACACCCCCCCATTACGTCATGCTTCAGAAATGTGGAAAATGGTCCGTTTTCACATGTTTTATTTTTGAACGTCAGTTCACATTTGTAGGTGGATCATCAGTGTTAGAGCTAAAATTAGCATGTTTAAAGTGATTTTCATGCTTCCAGGGGCCCAAAACACAAGATTTATGGAATGGTTAAATGTGCATGAAAATGGCCAATTTACTCACTCTGAGTTCTCAAAAAGGGTTTCTTCACCCCGGGAAGTTAATTAAATACCATTTGGAGGCATTTAATGTTCGAGCAAAAACGGCTGATTTTCGACAAAAGAGATAACACCCCCCCATTACGTCATGCTTCAGAAATGTGGAAAATGGTCCGTTTTCAAATGTTTTATTTTTGAACGTCAGTTCACATTTGTAGGTGGATCATCAGTGTTAGAGCTAAAATTAGCATGTTTAAAGTGATTTTCATGCTTCCAGGGGCTCGGGAAGTTAATTAAATACCATTTGGAGGCATTTAATGTTCGAGCAAAAACGGCTGATTTTCGACAAAAGAGATAACACCCCCCCATTACGTCATGCTTCAGAAATGTGGAAAATGGTCCGTTTTCAAATGTTTTATTTTTGAACGTCAGTTCACATTTGTAGGTGGATCATCAGTGTTAGAGCTAAAATTAGCATGTTTAAAGTGATTTTCATGCTTCCAGGGGCCCAAAACACAAGATTTATGGAATGGTTAAAAGTGCATGAAAATGGCCAATTTACTCACTCTGAGTTCTCAAAAAGGGTTTCTTCACCCCGGGAAGTTAATTAAATACCATTTGGAGGCATTTAATGTTCGAGCAAAAACGGCTGATTTTCGACAAAAGAGATAACACCCCCCCATTACGTCATGCTTCAGAAATGTGGAAAATGGTCCGTTTTCAAATGTTTTATTTTTGAACGTCAGTTCACATTTGTAGGTGGATCATCAGTGTTAGAGCTAAAATTAGCATGTTTAAAGTGATTTTCATGCTTCCAGGGGCTCGGGAAGTTAATTAAATACCATTTGGAGGCATTTAATGTTCGAGCAAAAACGGCTGATTTTCGACAAAAGAGATAACACCCCCCCATTACGTCATGCTTCAGAAATGTGGAAAATGGTCCGTTTTCAAATGTTTTATTTTTGAACGTCAGTTCACATTTGTAGGTGGATCATCAGTGTTAGAGCTAAAATTAGCATGTTTAAAGTGATTTTCATGCTTCCAGGGGCTCGGGAAGTTAATTAAATACCATTTGGAGGCATTTAATGTTAGAGCAAAAACGGCTGATTTTCGACAAAAGAGATAACACCCCCCCATTACGTCATGCTTCAGAAATGTGGAAAATGGTCCGTTTTCAAATGTTTTATTTTTGAACGTCAGTTCACATTTGTAGGTGGATCATCAGTGTTAGAGCTAAAATTAGCATGTTTAAAGTGATTTTCATGCTTCCAGGGGCTCGGGAAGTTAATTAAATACCATTTGGAGGCATTTAATGTTCGAGCAAAAACGGCTGATTTTCGACAAAAGAGATAACACCCCCCCATTACGTCATGCTTCAGAAATGTGGAAAATGGTCCGTTTTCAAATGTTTTATTTTTGAACGTCAGTTCACATTTGTAGGTGGATCATCAGTGTTAGAGCTAAAATTAGCATGTTTAAAGTGATTTTCATGCTTCCAGGGGCTCGGGAAGTTAATTAAATACCATTTGGAGGCATTTAATGTTCGAGCAAAAACGGCTGATTTTCGACAAAAGAGATAACACCCCCCCATTACGTCATGCTTCAGAAATGTGGAAAATGGTCCGTTTTCAAATGTTTTATTTTTGAACGTCAGTTCACATTTGTAGGTGGATCATCAGTGTTAGAGCTAAAATTAGCATGTTTAAAGTGATTTTCATGCTTCTTGGGGCCCAAAACACAAGATTTATGGAATGGTTAAAAGTGCATGAAAATGGCCAATTTACTCACTCTGAGTTCTCAAAAAGGGTTTCTTCACCCCGGGAAGTTAATTAAATACCATTTGGAGGCATTTAATGTTCGAGCAAAAACGGCTGATTTTCGACAAAAGAGATAACACCCCCCCATTACGTCATGCTTCAGAAATGTAGAAAATGGTCCGTTTTCAAATGTTTTATTTTTGAACGTCAGTTCACATTTGTAGGTGGATCATCAGTGTTAGAGCTAAAATTAGCATGTTTAAAGTGATTTTCATGCTTCCAGGGGCTCGGGAAGTTAATTAAATACCATTTGGAGGCATTTAATGTTCGAGCAAAAACAGCTGATTTTCGACAAAAGAGATAACACCCCCCCATTACGTCATGCTTCAGAAATGTGGAAAATGGTCCGTTTTCAAATGTTTTATTTTTGAACGTCAGTTCACATTTGTAGGTGGATCATCAGTGTTAGAGCTAAAATTAGCATGTTTAAAGTGATTTTCATGCTTCCAGGGGCTCGGGAAGTTAATTAAATACCATTTGGAGGCATTTAATGTTCGAGCAAAAACGGCTGATTTTCGACAAAAGAGATAACACCCCCCCATTACGTCATGCTTCAGAAATGTGGAAAATGGTCCGTTTTCAAATGTTTTATTTTTGAACGTCAGTTCACATTTGTAGGTGGATCATCAGTGTTAGAGCTAAAATTAGCATGTTTAAAGTGATTTTCATGCTTCCAGGGGCCCAAAACACAAGATTTATGGAATGGTTAAAAGTGCATGAAAATGGCCAATTTACTCACTCTGAGTTCTCAAAAAGGGTTTCTTCACCCCGGGAAGTTAATTAAATACCATTTGGAGGCATTTAATGTTCGAGCAAAAACGGCTGATTTTCGACAAAAGAGATAACACCCCCCCATTACGTCATGCTTCAGAAATGTGGAAAATGGTCCGTTTTCAAATGTTTTATTTTTGAACGTCAGTTCACATTTGTAGGTGGATCATCAGTGTTAGAGCTAAAATTAGCATGTTTAAAGTGATTTTCATGCTTCCAGGGGCTCGGGAAGTTAATTAAATACCATTTGGAGGCATTTAATGTTCGAGCAAAAACGGCTGATTTTCGACAAAAGAGATAACACCCCCCCATTACGTCATGCTTCAGAAATGTGGAAAATGGTCCGTTTTCAAATGTTTTATTTTTGAACGTCAGTTCACATTTGTAGGTGGATCATCAGTGTTAGAGCTAAAATTAGCATGTTTAAAGTGATTTTCATGCTTCCAGGGGCTCAAAACACAAGATTTATGGAATGGTTAAAAGTGTATGAAAATGGCCAATTTACTCACTCTGAGTTCTCAAAAAGGGTTTCTTCACCCCGGGAAGTTAATTAAATACCATTTGGAGGCATTTAATGTTAGAGCAAAAACGGCTGATTTTCGACAAAAGAGATAACACCCCCCCATTACGTCATGCTTCAGAAATGTGGAAAATGGTCCGTTTTCAAATGTTTTATTTTTGAACGTCAGTTCACATTTGTAGGTGGATCATCAGTGTTAGAGCTAAAATTAGCATGTTTAAAGTGATTTTCATGCTTCCAGGGGCTCGGGAAGTTAATTAAATACCATTTGGAGGCATTTAATGTTCGAGCAAAAACGGCTGATTTTCGACAAAAGAGATAACACCCCCCCATTACGTCATGCTTCAGAAATGTGGAAAATGGTCCGTTTTCAAATGTTTTATTTTTGAACGTCAGTTCACATTTGTAGGTGGATCATCAGTGTTAGAGCTAAAATTAGCATGTTTAAAGTGATTTTCATGCTTCCAGGGGCCCAAAACACAAGATTTATGGAATGGTTAAAAGTGCATGAAAATGGCCAATTTACTCACTCTGAGTTCTCAAAAAGGGTTTCTTCACCCCGGGAAGTTAATTAAATACCATTTGGAGGCATTTAATGTTAGAGCAAAAACGGCTGATTTTCGACAAAAGAGATAACACCCCCCCATTACGTCATGCTTCAGAAATGTAGAAAATGGTCCGTTTTCAAATGTTTTATTTTTGAACGTCAGTTCACATTTGTAGGTGGATCATCAGTGTTAGAGCTAAAATTAGCATGTTTAAAGTGATTTTCATGCTTCCAGGGGCTCGGGAAGTTAATTAAATACCATTTGGAGGCATTTAATGTTCGAGCAAAAACAGCTGATTTTCGACAAAAGAGATAACACCCCCCCATTACGTCATGCTTCAGAAATGTGGAAAATGGTCCGTTTTCAAATGTTTTATTTTTGAACGTCAGTTCACATTTGTAGGTGGATCATCAGAGTTAGAGCTAAAATTAGCATGTTTAAAGTGATTTTCATGCTTCCAGGGGCTCGGGAAGTTAATTAAATACCATTTGGAGGCATTTAATGTTCGAGCAAAAACGGCTGATTTTCGACAAAAGAGATAACACCCCCCCATTACGTCATGCTTCAGAAATGTGGAAAATGGTCCGTTTTCAAATGTTTTATTTTTGAACGTCAGTTCACATTTGTAGGTGGATCATCAGTGTTAGAGCTAAAATTAGCATGTTTAAAGTGATTTTCATGCTTCCAGGGGCCCAAAACACAAGATTTATGGAATGGTTAAAAGTGCATGAAAATGGCCAATTTACTCACTCTGAGTTCTCAAAAAGGGTTTCTTCACCCCGGGAAGTTAATTAAATACCATTTGGAGGCATTTAATGTTCGAGCAAAAACGGCTGATTTTCGACAAAAGAGATAACACCCCCCCATTACGTCATGCTTCAGAAATGTGGAAAATGGTCCGTTTTCAAATGTTTTATTTTTGAACGTCAGTTCACATTTGTAGGTGGATCATCAGTGTTAGAGCTAAAATTAGCATGTTTAAAGTGATTTTCATGCTTCCAGGGGCTCGGGAAGTTAATTAAATACCATTTGGAGGCATTTAATGTTCGAGCAAAAACGGCTGATTTTCGACAAAAGAGATAACACCCCCCCATTACGTCATGCTTCAGAAATGTGGAAAATGGTCCGTTTTCAAATGTTTTATTTTTGAACGTCAGTTCACATTTGTAGGTGGATCATCAGTGTTAGAGCTAAAATTAGCATGTTTAAAGTGATTTTCATGCTTCCAGGGGCTCAAAACACAAGATTTATGGAATGGTTA
The DNA here is from genome assembly GCF_964263255.1 of Lissotriton vulgaris. NCBI lineage: Eukaryota > Metazoa > Chordata > Amphibia > Caudata > Salamandridae > Lissotriton > Lissotriton vulgaris. Next base: position 37,772 of record NW_028243229.1, read on the forward strand.
AAAGTGCATGAAAATGGCCAATTTACTCACTCTGAGTTCTCAAAAAGGGTTTCTTCACCCCGGGAAGTTAATTAAATACCATTTGGAGGCATTTAATGTTAGAGCAAAAACGGCTGATTTTCGACAAAAGAGATAACACCCCCCCATTACGTCATGCTTCAGAAATGTGGAAAATGGTCCGTTTTCAAATGTTTTATTTTTGAACGTCAGTTCACATTTGTAGGTGGATCATCAGTGTTAGAGCTAAAATTAGCATGTTTAAAGTGATTTTCATGCTTCCAGGGGCTCGGGAAGTTAATTAAATACCATTTGGAGGCATTTAATGTTCGAGCAAAAACGGCTGATTTTCGACAAAAGAGATAACACCCCCCCCATTACGTCATGCTTCAGAAATGTGGAAAATGGTCCGTTTTCAAATGTTTTATTTTTGAACGTCAGTTCACATTTGTAGGTGGATCATCAGTGTTAGAGCTAAAATTAGCATGTTTAAAGTGATTTTCATGCTTCCAGGGGCCCAAAACACAAGATTTATGGAATGGTTAAAAGTGCATGAAAATGGCCAATTTACTCACTCTGAGTTCTCAAAAAGGGTTTCTTCACCCCGGGAAGTTAATTAAATACCATTTGGAGGCATTTAATGTTAGAGCAAAAACGGCTGATTTTCGACAAAAGAGATAACACCCCCCCATTACGTCATGCTTCAGAAATGTGGAAAATGGTCCGTTTTCAAATGTTTTATTTTTGAACGTCAGTTCACATTTGTAGGTGGATCATCAGTGTTAGAGCTAAAATTAGCATGTTTAAAGTGATTTTCATGCTTCCAGGGGCCCAAAACACAAGATTTATGGAATGGTTAAAAGTGCATGAAAATGGCCAATTTACTCACTCTGAGTTCTCAAAAAGGGTTTCTTCACCCCGGGAAGTTAATTAAATACCATTTGGAGGCATTTAATGTTCGAGCAAAAACGGCTGATTTTCGACAAAAGAGATAACACCCCCCCATTACGTCATGCTTCAGAAATGTGGAAAATGGTCCGTTTTCAAATGTTTTATTTTTGAACGTCAGTTCACATTTGTAGGTGGATCATCAGTGTTAGAACTAAAATTAGCATGTTTAAAGTGATTTTCATGCTTCCAGGGGCTCGGGAAGTTAATTAAATACCATTTGGAGGCATTTAATGTTCGAGCAAAAACGGCTGATTTTCGACAAAAGAGATAACACCCCCCCATTACGTCATGCTTCAGAAATGTGGAAAATGGTCAGTTTTCAAATGTTTTATTTTTGAACGTCAGTTCACATTTGTAGGTGGATCATCAGTGTTAGAGCTAAAATTAGCATGTTTAAAGTGATTTTCATGCTTCCAGGGGCTCGGGAAGTTAATTAAATACCATTTGGAGGCATTTAATGTTCGAGCAAAAACGGCTGATTTTCGACAAAAGAGATAACACCCCCCCATTACGTCATGCTTCAGAAATGTGGAAAATGGTCCGTTTTCAAATGTTTTATTTTTGAACGTCAGTTCACATTTGTAGGTGGATCATCAGTGTTAGAGCTAAAATTAGCATGTTTAAAGTGATTTTCATGCTTCCAGGGGCTCGGGAAGTTAATTAAATACCATTTGGAGGCATTTAATGTTCGAGCAAAAACGGCTGATTTTCGACAAAAGAGATAACACCCCCCCCATTACGTCATGCTTCAGAAATGTGGAAAATGGTCCGTTTTCAAATGTTTTATTTTTGAACGTCAGTTCACATTTGTAGGTGGATCATCAGTGTTAGAGCTAAAATTAGCATGTTTAAAGTGATTTTCATGCTTCCAGGGGCTCGGGAAGTTAATTAAATACCATTTGGAGGCATTTAATGTTCGAGCAAAAACGGCTGATTTTCGACAAAAGAGATAACACCCCCCCATTACGTCATGCTTCAGAAATGTGGAAAATGGTCCGTTTTCAAATGTTTTATTTTTGAACGTCAGTTCACATTTGTAGGTGGATCATCAGTGTAAGAGCTAAAATTAGCATGTTTAAAGTGATTTTCATGCTTCCAGGGGCCCAAAACACAAGATTTATGGAATGGTTAAAAGTGCATGAAAATGGCCAATTTACTCACTCTGAGTTCTCAAAAAGGGTTTCTTCACCCCGGGAAGTTAATTAAATACCATTTGGAGGCATTTAATGTTCGAGCAAAAACGGCTGATTTTCGACAAAAGAGATAACACCCCCCCATTACGTCATGCTTCAGAAATGTGGAAAATGGTCCGTTTTCAAATGTTTTATTTTTGAACGTCAGTTCACATTTGTAGGTGGATCATCAGTGTTAGAGCTAAAATTAGCATGTTTAAAGTGATTTTCATGCTTCCAGGGGCTCGGGAAGTTAATTAAATACCATTTGGAGGCATTTAATGTTCGAGCAAAAACGGCTGATTTTCGACAAAAGAGATAACACCCCCCCATTACGTCATGCTTCAGAAATGTGGAAAATGGTCCGTTTTCAAATGTTTTATTTTTGAACGTCAGTTCACATTTGTAGGTGGATCATCAGTGTTAGAGCTAAAATTAGCATGTTTAATGTGATTTTCATGCTTCCAGGGGCTCGGGAAGTTAATTAAATACCATTTGGAGGCATTTAATGTTCGAGCAAAAACGGCTGATTTTCGACAAAAGAGATAACACCCCCCCCACTACGTCATGCTTCAGAAATGTGGAAAATGGTCCGTTTTCAAATGTTTTATTTTTGAACGTCAGTTCACATTTGTAGGTGGATCATCAGTGTTAGAGCTAAAATTAGCATGTTTAAAGTGATTTTCATGCTTCCAGGGGCTCGGGAAGTTAATTAAATACCATTTGGAGGCATTTAATGTTCGAGCAAAAACGGCTGATTTTCGACAAAAGAGATAACACCCCCCATTACGTCATGCTTCAGAAATGTGGAAAATGGTCCGTTTTCAATGTTTTATTTTTGAACGTCAGTTCACATTTGTAGGTGGATCATCAGTGTTAGAGCTAAAATTAGCATGTTTAAAGTGATTTTCATGCTTCCAGGGGCCCAAAACACAAGATTTATGGAATGGTTAAAAGTGCATGAAAATGGCCAATTTACTCACTCTGAGTTCTCAAAAAGGGTTTCTTCACCCCGGGAAGTTAATTAAATACCATTTGGAGGCATTTAATGTTCGAGCAAAAACGGCTGATTTTCGACAAAAGAGATAACACCCCCCCATTACGTCATGCTTCAGAAATGTGGAAAATGGTCCGTTTTCAAATGTTTTATTTTTGAACGTCAGTTCACATTTGTAGGTGGATCATCAGTGTTAGAGCTAAAATTAGCATGTTTAAAGTGATTTTCATGCTTCCAGGGGCCCAAAACACAAGATTTATGGAATGGTTAAAAGTGCATGAAAATGGCCAATTTACTCACTCTGAGTTCTCAAAAAGGGTTTCTTCACCCCGGGAAGTTAATTAAATACCATTTGGAGGCATTTAATGTTCGAGCAAAAACGGCTGATTTTCGACAAAAGAGATAACACCCCCCCATTACGTCATGCTTCAGAAATGTGGAAAATGGTCCGTTTTCAAATGTTTTATTTTTGAACGTCAGTTCACATTTGTAGGTGGATCATCAGTGTTAGAGCTAAAATTAGCATGTTTAAAGTGATTTTCATGCTTCCAGGGGCTCAGGAAGTTAATTAAATACCATTTGGAGGCATTTAATGTTCGAGCAAAAACGGCTGATTTTCGACAAAAGAGATAACACCCCCCCCATTACGTCATGCTTCAGAAATGTGGAAAATGGTCCGTTTTCAAATGTTTTATTTTTGAACGTCAGTTCACATTTGTAGGTGGATCATCAGTGTTAGAGCTAAAATTAGCATGTTTAAAGTGATTTTCATGCTTCCAGGGGCTCGGGAAGTTAATTAAATACCATTTGGAGGCATTTAATGTTCGAGCAAAAACGGCTGATTTTCGACAAAAGAGATAACACCCCCCATTACGTCATGCTTCAGAAATGTGGAAAATGGTCCGTTTTCAAATGTTTTATTTTTGAACGTCAGTTCACATTTGTAGGTGGATCATCAGTGTTAGAGCTAAAATTAGCATGTTTAAAGTGATTTTCATGCTTCCAGGGGCCCAAAACACAAGATTTATGGAATGGTTAAAAGTGCATGAAAATGGCCAATTTACTCACTCTGAGTTCTCAAAAAGGGTTTCTTCACCCCGGGAAGTTAATTAAATACCATTTGGAGGCATTTAATGTTCGAGCAAAAACGGCTGATTTTCGACAAAAGAGATAACACCCCCCCATTACGTCATGCTTCAGAAAATGTGGAAAATGGTCCGTTTTCACATGTTTTATTTTTGAACGTCAGTTCACATTTGTAGGTGGATCATCAGTGTTAGAGCTAAAATTAGCATGTTTAAAGTGATTTTCATGCTTCCAGGGGCCCAAAACACAAGATTTATGGAATGGTTAAATGTGCATGAAAATGGCCAATTTACTCACTCTGAGTTCTCAAAAAGGGTTTCTTCACCCCGGGAAGTTAATTAAATACCATTTGGAGGCATTTAATGTTCGAGCAAAAACGGCTGATTTTCGACAAAAGAGATAACACCCCCCCATTACGTCATGCTTCAGAAATGTGGAAAATGGTCCGTTTTCAAATGTTTTATTTTTGAACGTCAGTTCACATTTGTAGGTGGATCATCAGTGTTAGAGCTAAAATTAGCATGTTTAAAGTGATTTTCATGCTTCCAGGGGCTCGGGAAGTTAATTAAATACCATTTGGAGGCATTTAATGTTCGAGCAAAAACGGCTGATTTTCGACAAAAGAGATAACACCCCCCCATTACGTCATGCTTCAGAAATGTGGAAAATGGTCCGTTTTCAAATGTTTTATTTTTGAACGTCAGTTCACATTTGTAGGTGGATCATCAGTGTTAGAGCTAAAATTAGCATGTTTAAAGTGATTTTCATGCTTCCAGGGGCCCAAAACACAAGATTTATGGAATGGTTAAAAGTGCATGAAAATGGCCAATTTACTCACTCTGAGTTCTCAAAAAGGGTTTCTTCACCCCGGGAAGTTAATTAAATACCATTTGGAGGCATTTAATGTTCGAGCAAAAACGGCTGATTTTCGACAAAAGAGATAACACCCCCCCATTACGTCATGCTTCAGAAATGTGGAAAATGGTCCGTTTTCAAATGTTTTATTTTTGAACGTCAGTTCACATTTGTAGGTGGATCATCAGTGTTAGAGCTAAAATTAGCATGTTTAAAGTGATTTTCATGCTTCCAGGGGCCCAAAACACAAGATTTATGGAATGGTTAAAAGTGCATGAAAATGGCCAATTTACTCACTCTGAGTTCTCAAAAAGGGTTTCTTCACCCCGGGAAGTTAATTAAATACCATTTGGAAGCATTTAATGTTCGAGCAAAAACGGCTGATTTTCGACAAAAGAGATAACACCCCCCCATTACGTCATGCTTCAGAAATGTGGAAAATGGTCCGTTTTCAAATGTTTTATTTTTGAACGTCAGTTCACATTTGTAGGTGGATCATCAGTGTTAGAGCTAAAATTAGCATGTTTAAAGTGATTTTCATGCTTCCAGGGGCTCGGGAAGTTAATTAAATACCATTTGGAGGCATTTAATGTTCGAGCAAAAACGGCTGATTTTCGACAAAAGAGATAACACCCCCCCATTACGTCATGCTTCAGAAATGTGGAAAAATGGTCCGTTTTCAAATGTTTTATTTTTGAACGTCAGTTCACATTTGTAGGTGGATCATCAGTGTTAGAGCTAAAATTAGCATGTTTAAAGTGATTTTCATGCTTCCAGGGGCCCAAAACACAAGATTTATGGAATGGTTAAAAGTGCATGAAAATGGCCAATTTACTCACTCTGAGTTCTCAAAAAGGGTTTCTTCACCCCGGGAAGTTAATTAAATACCATTTGGAGGCATTTAATGTTCGAGCAAAAACGGCTGATTTTCGACAAAAGAGATAACACCCCCCCATTACGTCATGCTTCAGAAATGTGGAAAATGGTCCGTTTTCAAATGTTTTATTTTTGAACGTCAGTTCACATTTGTAGGTGGATCATCAGTGTTAGAGCTAAAATTAGCATGTTTAACGTGATTTTCATGCTTCCAGGGGCTCGGGAAGTTAATTAAATACCATTTGGAGGCATTTAATGTTCGAGCAAAAACGGCTGATTTTCGACAAAAGAGATAACACCCCCCCATTACGTCATGCTTCAGAAATGTGGAAAATGGTCCGTTTTCAAATGTTTTATTTTTGAACGTCAGTTCACATTTGTAGGTGGATCATCAGTGTTAGAGCTAAAATTAGCATGTTTAAAGTGATTTTCATGCTTCCAGGGGCTCGGGAAGTTAATTAAATACCATTTGGAGGCATTTAATGTTCGAGCAAAAACGGCTGATTTTCGACAAAAGAGATAACACCCCCCCATTACGTCATGCTTCAGAAATGTGGAAAATGGTCCGTTTTCAAATGTTTTATTTTTGAACGTCAGTTCACATTTGTAGGTGGATCATCAGTGTTAGAGCTAAAATTAGCATGTTTAAAGTGATTTTCATGCTTCCAGGGGCTCGGGAAGTTAATTAAATACCATTTGGAGGCATTTAATGTTCGAGCAAAAACGGCTGATTTTCGACAAAAGAGATAACACCCCCCCATTACGTCATGCTTCAGAAATGTGGAAAATGGTCCGTTTTCAAATGTTTTATTTTTGAACGTCAGTTCACATTTGTAGGTGGATCATCAGTGTTAGAGCTAAAATTAGCATGTTTAAAGTGATTTTCATGCTTCCAGGGGCCCAAAACACAAGATTTATGGAATGGTTAAAAGTGCATGAAAATGGCCAATTTACTCACTCTGAGTTCTCAAAAAGGGTTTCTTCACCCCGGGAAGTTAATTAAATACCATTTGGAGGCATTTAATGTTAGAGCAAAAACGGCTGATTTTCGACAAAAGAGATAACACCCCCCCATTACGTCATGCTTCAGAAATGTGGAAAATGGTCCGTTTTCAAATGTTTTATTTTTGAACGTCAGTTCACATTTGTAGGTGGATCATCAGTGTTAGAGCTAAAATTAGCATGTTTAAAGTGATTTTCATGCTTCCAGGGGCTCGGGAAGTTAATTAAATACCATTTGGAGGCATTTAATGTTCGAGCAAAAACGGCTGATTTTCGACAAAAGAGCTAACACCCCCCCATTACGTCATGCTTCAGAAATGTGGAAAATGGTCCGTTTTCAAATGTTTTATTTTTGAACGTCAGTTCACATTTGTAGGTGGATCATCAGTGTTAGAGCTAAAATTAGCATGTTTAAAGTGATTTTCATGCTTCTTGGGGCCCAAAACACAAGATTTATGGAATGGTTAAAAGTGCATGAAAATGGCCAATTTACTCACTCTGAGTTCTCAAAAAGGGTTTCTTCACCCCGGGAAGTTAATTAAATACCATTTGGAGGCATTTAATGTTCGAGCAAAAACGTCTGATTTTCGACAAAAGAGATAACACCCCCCCATTACGTCATGCTTCAGAAATGTGGAAAATGGTCCGTTTTCAAATGTTTTATTTTTGAACGTCAGTTCACATTTGTAGGTGGATCATCAGTGTTAGAGCTAAAATTAGCATGTTTAAAGTGATTTTCATGCTTCCAGGGGCTCGGGAAGTTAATTAAATACCATTTGGAGGCATTTAATGTTCGAGCAAAAACGGCTGATTTTCGACAAAAGAGATAACACCCCCCCATTACGTCATGCTTCAGAAATGTGGAAAATGGTCCGTTTTCAAATGTTTTATTTTTGAACGTCAGTTCACATTTGTAGGTGGAATCATCAGTGTTAGAGCTAAAATTAGCATGTTTAAAGTGA